>NC_142945.1:54791399-54805867 GCF_046866305.1 Octopus bimaculoides
GCGTTGTGTTCTTCAGCAAAACACTACATTTTCTGTTGCTTCAATTCACTCAACCGTAAATAAGCTCTATCAATAACTAGCAAGTTAATCCTGTGACGTTTAAAGGAATGGCCATGATGTAGCATTGCACAAAATCAAGTTGCAACCATCTTGCATATATGCGTGTGTGTATATATTAATATATATCTTTTATTTGTTTCAGTCATTAGACTGCGGCCATGCTGGGACACCGCCTTGAAAAATTCTAGTCTAACGAATCGTCCCCAGAATTTTTTTTTTTTTTTGTAAAGCCTGGTGCTTATTCTCTTGTTCTCTTTTGCCGAACTGCAAAGTTACGGGGACGTAAACACACCAATACCAGTTGTCAAGCGATGATGGAGGGCAAAAACACATACAAACAAACACACACACACACATACACACACACAACAGACTTCTTTCAGTTTCCGTCTACCAAATCCACTCAGGAGGCTATGGTAGTAGACACTTGCACAAGGTGCCAAGTAGTGGAACTGAACCCGGAACCATGTGGTTAGATAGCAAACTTCTTATCACATATATATATATGTATATATATATATATGTATATATATATATATATATTTCCAAATTGTATTTCCAGTACTTTGAAAGGCACGATGTAAAACTACTACTTCTGATATCGTTAATTAAAGTTGAATAATTAAGGCTAATCTTACAGTTTAGTTCGCAAGTCTAAAAACTTGTTACCATTATTAACACAGAGGAATAATTGAAAATAGAGGAATGTGTGATGTTTTGGGATTACGCAGCCTCGTTTGATTTTTGTCACATATATATATATTAGTTGTTAATTATTGTGATTTTGGATCATAGGTTCCCATCCTCTACCCCACTATTTTAACGTTTTCAATTAAATTAAGAAAATATCCACTTTGTTCTTGTTAATTCCCAAAAATTTATTTAAAGACAAAATTAAAAGAAAGTCCATGATCTGAAACTTGCCTTGTTTTCATTTTTCTAAAATCTCATTTTAATAATTATATAGAAAATTGTAAAATATGTTAAAATTGCAAAGCCTAGTTACGATTTTTGCCCATGAAGCAATTCCACTCAAGATTTTATTATTATTTTTCATTTTATTTTATTTTATTTATTTTCATTTAAGTGCAAGCATTGCTGTGTGGTTACGGTTATGGCAAGTCTAATGACGGTTGCTTCTTCAGATTAGACCCTATGGAGGGGATGCCTGAAGATTCTACCCCCTCCCAGGACCTTCCTGAAATAGTAAGCGGAGAAGATGGATGAATGGATGAATGGATGTCAAAATATAAAAAATTTGATGTAACTGTCACGGCTGAAACCGTATTGACTTCGAATTTTGGGACAGTGCCAGTAATTTCGGGAGATAGGGTAAGTCGATTGCATCGACCCCACTGCTCAAATGGTTCTTATTTTATTCTTTTCTACACTAGGCACAAGGCCCGAAATTTGGGGGAAGGGGACTAGTCGATTAGTTCGACCCAGTATGCAACTGGTTCTTATTTTATTGACCGCCACAAAAGGATGAAAGGCAAAGTTTTCCTGAGCGTTTAGTCTTGATTGCCTTTCATAACTGCCTCAGCAAGTTGGCATGGTGCTCTCCATTGAGGGTGTAGCCCTTTTGAAGATAGTCAGTAAACACAATGCCTTTAGCATTCCAAAAAACTAAGGCCATCACCTTTCCTACCGATGAAACGAGCAGATGAAGAAGGATGTTTCTACTGCATGGATTGTCGCTTTGTCTCAGGATCAAATAAATAAATACATTTGTATGTTAGCTGCAATGTATGTGTATATAAATGCATGTATGAATTTATGTATGTGTCTTTATACTATGTAGCTATTTCATGTTTTTATAAACGTAGTGTTAGCAATCAAAAGCAGCAATATATATGAGCGGTAGTTTTATTATTGATCAAATGTATTTGGTAATGACAACATGTCGGGATTGCTTAAATAACGAATATACTTGTTATACATGACAATGCAATCTGTACATTCCAAAATATCATACATGCAACACATAAGTGTATGTGCCATTGTGTGTGTGTGTGTGTGTGTGTGTGTGTGTGTGTGTGTGTGTGTGTGTGTGTGTGTCCATGTGTGTGTGTGTGCATGTTTCTGTGCGCCTGTGTGTGTGTGTGTGCGTGTGTGTAAATAGATGACTACTACGGAAGAACATTAGAAAATTTGCAGAAGGTCAAATCTTAAGTTTTCCAAGAAGTAGTCGTCAGGAAAGATTTCAATTCTCTTTTTTCCTTGTAGAATATAAATAATAATACATCGATATAAACTCTGAGAGATAAAAAGAAGTAAAGTATACGCTGTAATAAAATATGTTCGGCAGAAACAAATTTGCTGTCACGCAAACATTGAGGTAATATAAAAGACGGAAATACGTTAATGCAGACATGAAAATAGTAAAAGTTATTAAGCTCGCTTAATAACCACGTGATTTCGGATTCAGTTCCGCAGCGCGTTACCTTCGACAAATGTTCTCAACTTTAACTCCTGGCCAACCAATGTCATGCGAGTGGATTTGATTGGCGACAACTGTACGTAAATCCATCGTATGTGTATATAATTATAAAAATGTAATTATAATTAAGGGCACTGGAATGCCAGCGCCTATACGCTAGAAGTAGATGTCAAATAGCTAAAATCCACTCTAAATTTGTTCTCTACTTATAACCCAAGGCCGAATGCGAGGAAATGAGCAAGAGGATTTACCAATAAAAATAATAATCCTTTCTACTATAGGCACAAGGCCTGAAATTTTGGGGGAGGAGGCCAGTCGATTAGATCGACCCCAGTACACCACTTGTATCTAATTTATCGACCCCGAAAGGATGAAAAGCAAAGTCGACCTCGACGGAATTTGAACTCAGAACGTAAAGATAGACGAAATGCTTAGCAGCATTTTGCCCGGCCTGCAAACGATTCTGCCAGCTCGCTGCCTCAATAATAATAATAATAATAATAATTATTATTATTATTATTATTATTATTATTATTATTATTATTATTATTATTATTATTATTATTATTATAGAATTTTTCTTTTTTTATCCTAACTCAAAGATAAATTCTGCTGGAAACTTTGTGAAAAGTGCGAACATCATCATAGTAGCGTATGCCTCGTAAAATATTCTATTTGTCAGCCATTCTTCTGGGTCATACAATTTAATATATCTTAGTCAAATAATATTAAATGTCTCACTTAATTTATGAAATACACTTCTCAATTGGTCATGCTTTGTTCACATATCATATTTTGTTCTTCCTTTCTGAATTTGATTGATGTTTTCTCTTACATTATCTTGACACATTTTGCACATTCACCATTTTATTGAATATACTACCACAGAGACTCGTTTCCTTGATTCCAAATTTATTTGAGATTTAATCAAATTACTTCGCTTTTCAACTGAATTGAACTGAAAACACTTTTAGTCCAAATGATATTTCACTACAGAACAACTTCAGCGACATTCTCTAAGATTAATCTGAATCATCTTCCTGCAGATGATTGTTTTCCGTTTTTTTTTCCTTGTTTTTGTTTTGTACTGTTGTTGTTGTTGTTGTTGTTGTTTCCTTTTGAAGCGGTGGGAGATGATTCCACGCAGACTCCAAAGTAGGAATTATAACAATATATATCGCCAAACTTTATATATTAAAACAAGTTTATTACGCAATAGTTCTATGTTAGCTGCTAAATTCTATAACACATGTTGTTTTAATGCGAGTTTCTACTTAAAAAAAAAAAAAGTAAAGGAATATATATTTTACGATTAAAAACTTTTTTATGATATCACTAGAACTCTGAACAAAATCAATTGACATTTTTGATAGGTAAAGATAATATTTATTCACGCTAGCCGCCATTTACGCAACACTCGACTTCACTGTTTGATTAGTCGCCATAACACTAATTCTAGAATATAAGAATGTTATTTGAACGCGTCTAGAGAATGAACAACCAACACAAAAATCTATACATAAATACAGAAGCTTTGTTACACTTTCAATTATTCTGTTTATTCATCATTTTTATACAATAGCTGCACTTTGAGGATTCTTTTTTTTTTTGCTTCAGGTATCTTTCTTTTCATTTATTAGTAAAGTTTGTTTTTTTCTTTGATTCCTGTTATTGTTATTGTTCAATAATACTAATGGCACTAGTGATGGTACGTATAGCTGCTGGTATTGTTGTGGTTGTTGCCATTGTTGTTGATATTTATTATTTAGTGACTTCGGGGAAAACTATTATAACGTATTTTCTCAAAGCAAGCACGACATATTTCATGTGTGCCTACACATATTTATACGTGTATATAACAGCTGTGTATCTTTATTCATATATAACCCCCACGCATATATATATATATATATATATATAAATATATATATATATATATATATATATATATATATATATATATATATATATATATATATATACATACATACATATATGTATACATATATATACGTATATATATATATACGTTGTATATTATACGTATATATGTGTATATATATACGTATATATGTATATATATACATACGTATATATACATATGTATATACGTATATATACATATATATACGTATATATACACACACATATATATATATATAAGTATATATACATATATATATATATACATGTATATATATATATATATATATGTGCGTGTGTGTGTGTGTGTGTGTGTGTGTGTGTATATATTTATATATATTTATATATATATATATATATATATATATATATATATATATATATATATATATATATATATATATATATATATATATATATATATACTTGCAGTTGTCACATTCGGTAATAATGTCTTACGTTTGAGCTGGTTCTTATGTATTTCCCTGAAGACGATGTAATGAACCCAAAATCAGCTACTGGCCCCGACGGATTGCCAGCAATCCTTCTAAAAGTATGCAAGCGAGTCCTAGAAAGACCACTGCAGTCCCTCCCTCAGAGCTTCCCTGCATCTGGCAAACCCCCAAGAAAACTGAAGGAGCGTAAAATATGCCCCATTCACAAAGGAAGCAGCAGAGCGGAGGCCAAGAACTAAAGACCCATCCCTCCGACCCCGCACATCAGCAAGGACATGGAACGAATAGTCAGAAGAAAACCAATCACCTTTCCTGAAGAAAACGACCCGCCGTCTGACACCCAGCACGGCTTCTGACCAGGAAGAAGCCGCCCGACCCAGCTCCTACAATACCACGAATGGTTGCTGAAACAGCCGCTCAACCACTCAAATGTGGAAGCGACACATCTCGACTCTGCAAAGGACCCTGACAAAGTCGATCACGGAATGACACGCCACAAAATGCGCGATCTCGGCACAACTGGAAAATCGGGAGAATGACCTCATGACTTTCTGAAAGATAGAAGTCAGGTGGTAGTAGCCAATGAGGCCACCACCAATGACATGCAAACAGTGAGCAGTGCTCCGCAAGGTACTGCCCTGGGACCACTACCGTTCACAATGGCCCTCTCAGACATGCCTTCAGCCACAAAGAGCCACGATCACAAGCCACGCAGACGACACAAAAGTCTAACAGGTAATACAGAACCCTGAAGACACTATGCACCCGCAATGTGAGCTGGATAAAATACACAAGTGGGCTGAAAAGAATAGCACGCAGTTCAACGCTGAAAAGCTTCAAGCCCTGCGCCATCAGCATGCAAAACTAAATGCAATACCCATTAAATACACTGGACCTGGAGGGATTGCAATCCCAGAGGCACAGTCAGTGCGAGTCCCGGGCATTTACACGAATAACGATGCATCCTTTCATGTGCACGTCGCCAAATTGGCAACGAAATGCAGGCGGCTGACCGGACGGATTCCTAGAACCTCCAGAACAAGAGACCAGGAAACCACGATGGTCCTCTGGAGGACACCCGTCCCAAGCCACCCTGACCACCTCTCCCAGCCACGGCCACTAACCAGTGCCAAATTAATCTCAAAACCTGAGGCAATCCAACGAAGCCACACGAAGAAGACAGCCCCCATGCAGCATATAAGCTACCGGGAAAGACTCAAGAGATTAAGACTCCACTTCCTAGAGCGCAGACGAGAAAAATATGCCACAATATACATCTGGAAGATCCTCGAAGGATTCTTCTCAAACCCCGGCAACGAGAGCAACACAAATACCAGAACTGGGCGCCACTGCACAGCGCCAAGGACTCCAAATATGCCATCAAGATGTAGGACAAGATATTGCAACAACCTGAGCCTCAGAGGTCCACAGCTCTTCAACATCCTCCTGAAGGACCCGAGAGACCTGCACGGGGTGGATGCAGGCGTTTTCAAAACAAAGCTGGACCCCTCCTGTCAAGTGTCCCAGACGAACCAACTTCCCGGCAGGAGGTACAGATGAGGGCAGCCGCATCAAACTCTCTAATGCACCAAATGTCAATTCCTGAAAAGCATTCGTGAAGTAAAATTATGAAGCAACACCAAATGGTGGTGCCCCAGCAAGGCTACAGTTAATGAGCTGAAACTAGATAAAATGAAAAAAACATGAAAAAATATATATAAATATATATATATATATATATATATATATATATATATATATATATATATATATAGAGAGAGAGAGAGAGAGAGAGAGAGAGAGAGAGAGAGAGAGAGAGAAATATATATATACATATATATAAATGTATATATATATGTATATATGGGAGAATTTACGAAAAAAACAACAGACGAAGACAGGTGGTGTAAACAACAAATGGATGTATTAGTTTAACGCTCGGGAATAGAGAAAGTCTTTGAGCTACGCTCTTCAACTGAAAGGAACACAGAAAGAAATAAGGAGAGAAACAAGGAGAAAAAAATACAAATGTAGTGGTCAGCGATCTATCATGTATATATATACATATATAATGTATATATATACATATATAATATAAATATATAGATATATGCATATATCCATACATATATATACATAGCTACATACATATATATACATAGCTACATCTATATGTATACATACAAGCATATATGGGTACAGAACATAAAAAAAACGTTAAACACAATGAGAAATGAAAAACGAAAACAGAAAACGAACTTTTTTCGAACAACGAAAAAAAACAGAGAAACGAGACATGCAACATAAAGTTTGCAGCCATGCAGTTTTTGAGGTGAAACTAGATAAAATGAAAAAAACATGAAAAAATATATATAAATATATATATATATATATATATATATATATATATATATATATATATAGAGAGAGAGAGAGAGAGAGAGAGAGAGAGAGAGAGAGAGAGAAATATATATATACATATATATAAATGTATATATATATGTATATATGGGAGAATTTACGAAAAAAACAACAGACGAAGACAGGTGGTGTAAACAACAAATGGATGTATTAGTTTAACGCTCGGGAATAGAGAAAGTCTTTGAGCTACGCTCTTCAACTGAAAGGAACACAGAAAGAAATAAGGAGAGAAACAAGGAGAAAAAAATACAAATGTAGTGGTCAGCGATCTATCATGTATATATATACATATATAATGTATATATATACATATATAATATAAATATATAGATATATGCATATATCCATACATATATATACATAGCTACATACATATATATACATAGCTACATCTATATGTATACATACAAGCATATATGGGTACAGAACATAAAAAAAACGTTAAACACAATGAGAAATGAAAAACGAAAACAGAAAACGAACTTTTTTCGAACAACGAAAAAAAACAGAGAAACGAGACATGCAACATAAAGTTTGCAGCCATGCAGTTTTTGAGGTGAAACTAGATAAAATGAAAAAAACATGAAAAAACATTTATAAATATATATATATATATATATATACATATATATAAATATATATATACATATATATAAATATATATATATATATGTATATATGGGAGAATTTACGAAAAAAACAACAGACGAAGACAGGTGGTGTAAACAACTGATGGATGTATTAGTTTAACGTTCGGGAATAGAGAAAGTCTTTGAGCTACGCTCTTCAACTGAAAGGAACACAGAAAGAAATAAAGAGAGAAACAAGGAGAAAAAAATACAAATGTAGTGGTCAGCGATCTATCATGTATATATATACATATATAATGTATATATATACATATATAATGTATATATATACATATATAATGTATATATATACATATATAATATAAATATATAGATATATGCATATATCCATACACATATATATACAATGAGAAATGAAAAACGAAAACAGAAAAACGAAAACAGAAAACGAAAAAAAAACAGAGAAACGAGACATGCAACATAAAGTTTGCAGCCATGCTGATTCACCGCCGTTTTGTTACACTGTTATTAATGAGATCCTCCTCTAATATGTGGAGTTTGATGTAGTACCCCGATTTGCACCTCCCGCCGCAAGGCAGGCTCATCTGGGACTCTCGACAAGAAGAAGTCCAGCCCCGATTTAAAAACGCCTACATCCACTCCGTGCAGGTTCCTCAGGCTCTCTCGGGGAACACTAAAAGGCCGCGGGCCCCCAAAACCCAGGCCGCCGCAGTAACTAGTCCTGAAGCGTGATGGCGTTGCTGGGATTCTTGGCACTATGCAGTGTCGTCCCGCTCCGGCATTGGTGCAGCTTTCAATGCCAAAATTTGGCACAATTCCTTCTAGGATCCTCCAGATGCACATTATTGCACACTTCTCACGCCCTCTCTCCAAGGAGCAGAGTCCTAGCTGTTTCAGCCCTTCCCAGCAGCTGAGCAGCTGCAAAGAGACGATCCCCCCCCCCCGTGAATCTACCCCAAGGTCCGCTGTCAACTTCACACCGGTGGGCGACCACAGCTGTGAGCAGCAATCCAGGTGGCCGAGGACGAATGTCCTCCAGAGGACAACCACGGCTTCCCCACCTCTGGCTCCGAACGCTCCCAGGATCCAACCAGCCAGTCGCTCGCAATCTGTCGCCATCCCGGCAACCTGCACCTGGAAAGAGACCTCATCACTCATGTCGATACCCAGGTCCCTCACTGATTTAGGCTCTGAGATTGAAATTCCCTGTGGACCAGTGTACTCTGTAAGTTTCATATTCAGTTCTGGGCGCTGGCAGCACAGAGCCTGGAACCCCTCAGCACCAAACTGCACATTATTATCCTCAGCCCACCTGTAAATTGAGTCCAACTCCTGCTGCAAACGTGCAACATCGCTGGGGTTCCGTATTTTCTGCGAGACCCTCGCATCGTCTGCTCAGCCTGCAAGGGTGGCTATCCGGGCACTTGAGGGCATATCTGAGAGGTCCACCACAAAGAGCAGCGGTCCCAAGACAGCGCCATGCGGAACATCGCTCATCACTTGCGTTTTCATAGAGGTGGCTCCATTTGTCACTACTGTCTGACTTCCATCCTTCAGAAAGCCAGGCAACCACTCTCCAAGTCCCCCAGCCATGCCAAGACTACGCAGTCTGCGGCACATCACTCCACGATCCACCCCGTCAAAAGCCTTTGCAAAATCAAGGCATACCACGTCCATACTTGAGTTGCTGGGCAACTGCTTCAACACCCAGTCACAATGTTGCAAGAGCTGGGTCAGGCAGCTCCCACCTGGTCGAAAGCCATGCAAGTCATCCTCCTCAAGGAATGCGACCAGCTTCCCTCCGACCATCCCCTCCATGACTTCGCCGATGTGCGAAGTCAGAAAGACAGGCCTATAGCTCCCAGCATCCGCTCCGCTTCCCCACCCCATGGATTGGGCACATCATTCCCTCCTTCAGCTTGCCCGGCAGTCTGCCATTTGCAAGAAAGACCCGGAAGAGAATCTGGAGGGGCCCTGCCAGGGCACGCCTGCACGATTTGAGGAGGACTGCCGGGAAACCACCAGGACCAGCAGCTGAGTCTGTGTCCACTTTATCTACAGCTAGTAGTACGTCTTCTTCGCTAATGTAGATGTATTCCATCGTAACTGCCTCGCTAGTTATAGGGGAGATGGCAAAGAAGTCCACTGGTTCGTTCACTTGTCTGTATTCCAACGGGGAGGTGAAGACACTTTTGAACTGTTCATTCAGTACATCACTGATCCTAGGTGTACTGTCTGTGAGGGAGCCATCTTTTTCGAAAAGGGGTCCTATCTTGCAGCGTATTGAGGCTGTTTCTTTCGCGTAATGAAAGAAGGCCTTTAGGTTTGACTTTTTATAACCCAGGCTTCTTTGTCTGCTCTCTCCCTCACATAGGATTGTTTCAGCCTTTTTTCAATCTCCATCAGTGTTGTTTTTAGGCGGTACCTTTCACTACTTTTGGGATGCTGGTTGAGTCGATTTGCAACCTTCGTCCGTCGTCTCATGAGGATCTTCCTCTCCTTTGGAATCTTGTTCCTATTTGTTTTGACCTCGTGCTCTGGGACATATTTCTGGCATATGGCTTGCACAATAGACATGAAACATTCTAGTTCCATGTCAATGTCTGGTGTGAATTTGGCCAGCCCTGTCTGAGGATCTCTTTCTGGATCGATTTCCAGTCTGCTTTGTGGAAGCTCAGATTGGAGAGATTTCGGGTGCTTCCTTTAGGTTGTTTGTCTCTGGTTACTTTCGGCCCAAACATCGACAGCTCTATTATATTGTGATCCGAGACTAATGTCGGCGTCACTTTCACATCATGAATGATGTCCATATTGTTTGTGAAGCATAGATCCAAAATGTTATTCGCTCTAGTTGGTCTGAGAATAACTTGCTCCATGAATAGGGCATTGGTGAGGTTGAGCAGGGACTCCACTTGTGCTTGCTTGCGATGAGTCATTCCTGAGAGTATGAGACCTTTCGACTCTGATTTTCACAGAAATGCTGATACATGCAGATACACACACACGTACACACATATATATATATATATATATATATGCATATATCTGCCTTACCTTCGAAACGTCGAGTTAGAATAGAGGCAGCTGATGAATAATTCCAAGTGGCTTTCTGTTTTCCTATGTGTTCGTTCCGTTGTCTGTAGTTCATTGTTCTAACGTCCTGTACCCTGATATGCATCTATATACACATGTAGATGAAAGTATATACATATATGTGTGTATACATGCATATATATTTTTTGTATTATATATATATATATGTGTGTGTGTGTGTGTGTGTGTGTGTGTGTGTGTGTGTGTGTGTGTGTGTGTGTGTGTGTGTGTGTGTGTGTGTGTGTGTATTTATATATATATGAATACACATAAATTTATATATGTATATATAATCTCTCTCTCTCTCTTACCAGCCTATATATATATATATATATATATACGATGGACCACTTCCAGATTTCGTATGCCAAATGCAATGACAACCCATTGGTCGAAGGCCCCGCGCAGTGGGACTGAACCCGGAACCATATGGATGAGAAGCATACTTCTTACCACACAGCCACGCCTGCACCTAGACAGACAAGCATCGTGAATCCTAACTCTGGGTTTTAAGTATAAAGTACGGCATACTAAATCTTCTACTCCGTTATGTATATCGAGTGTCTTGGCAATTTCTCTGGTTTCAATATTTATGGAATTATATGCATTAGCGCCAGACATTTTGTAAATTTTAGGAATCTCATAATAGATAATCTGCAATATGTTCTTCAGTTTATGCCAGAAGGAATTCTTAGCTTTTTCGATGATACTAGATTTTCTTAGAATTCCGTGGTAATGTTAAATTCTTAGCTAAGAGTTTTGAAAGCAATAGTAAATTATGCTGAAGCTTATTCCATTTGCAGAATTGAAAGGACTGCTTCAAATAGTTCCAGTTATTTGGTTTCTGGGAAACATTCCTTATTCAATATCCGGATTTCATTCGTTATGTTGTAAACTTAAGTTAAGCGAGAAATTATATTATTTTTCCATAATCAGACATTAAAGGAAAGATTTGGATATATTCAACTATTGTAGACAGGCCTTAAAATATTTGCTCTGTAATTATTTACCTCCTGTCGCTGGTTCGGAAACAACAGCTATGCAATAGAGCTGAAATTTATTACAACCTATTTCGAAGAGTCAATAGACAATTGAACACCTGGACTCATGTCCCTTGCACTAAAATAATACTTGCACACACACACACACACACACACACACATACTATATATGTGTGTGTGTGTGTGTGTATACATGCATACATACATATATGTGTGTGTGTGTGTAAACAAAGTTAGCGGTTATAGTAACCGACTAAAGGATAAAAATATTCGTATATACTATTGCTATCTGTTACCTGTATTATCCCCAGGCATTGGTGCGCAGGAACATCATGCACGTAGAGTGCAGATAACAAGACAAACAAGAGTTTATTAGAAGCCAATGCAAATAATTAGAAAATGGAGAAAACCCACAGACTAACCAACACATCGATTAGACCACATTTATAGCTTATTTTTTAATACAAAGCATGACGTATATTACGTAAATTATGTGCACAGTGTGTGTATATACATATAGACATACATACATATATATATATATATATAGACATATACATATATATATATATATATATATATATATATATATATATATATATATATATATATATATATACAGACATATATACATATATATATACAAGCAGAGATACCCGGCCTTGCTCGAGATTAAAATGGCATATATATATATATATATATCAATATATATATATATATATAGATAGATAGATAGATAGATAGATAGATAGATGTGCGTGTGTGTGCGCGCGCGTGTGCGCGTGCGCGTGCCTGCATGTATCTAAAAGGTGTCTATTAAAAAAGGTAACTTACAAAATAAACATGAAAGGTTCCCCAGAAGACCTAACAGATTATTTTCCATCTATCGAAATTCGTCTTTGATTTCTAATATTTTTCTTTAGGGAAGATATGTCTAACCTAACATTAAAGTGATTTTTGAATGAACGGTTGATAAATCATTTTGATCAATTTTCTATTTCTTTTTGTATCGTCTTGCTTCTTAAATATTGGCATTCAATTTCAGTAAAGAAATATTGATATTTTCTTGTTGGAAACTAAGCCGACTTGGATATATAAAGTTCTTTCATATATCTAATGAATAATGAGGGATTTTTTGTTTCCTGTGAAATTCTATACTAATAACTAGGTGGTCAATTATTTCCAGAAAATGATACTAATTTATATTCAACCGTGTCTCAATCAGCAGCACTAGTCATACCATACTAGCAGTTACTCACCTCGTTTATAGTCTATATCTCAGCTCGCCGTACCGGGAAATGTAATTGCGACAGTAATGCTAGTAGAGGTGTCTGTTGACGGTAATAGTGGTGGGTGGTTTTTGCGGTGCAAATGACACCATAAATGAAAAGATGAAAAGACTGGCTACATAAATGAAAGAATTACGATATGCTTTGCTCATGAAACTTTGTAAAGCCATCATTGAAATCGAATATTAATATATCATTTCATACGAACAAAACCAAAAAAGAAACAAAGTAAAGAGAACTGGAGAGACGAAGTGACGTTTGGAACGAGGCTAGTTTGATAAGATTATCCGTTAGTATCCTAACTTGGCTTGTGTGTTCTCATTTTATTAGGTGATACTAGAATTGTATAAAGCAGACGATAGTCAGTATGGCAAAGCTTTAGATTTATGATGTGACTGTGATGGCTGAAGAAACTTAATCTGTGTGTGATTTATCGCCTACCTGAGAAGAGAACAGAAATGAAGATTATTAGCAATGACTCCGAATATCTATCTCTACACGTAATACAATAAAAACAAAACTTTTGAGACGATTTATGATGGTGGTATCTTGGATGTAATGTAGTGTCTTAATATCCTTTTACCGATCATTGCAAAGAGTGAATCGGAGAGGAAATTTCAGTTGGCAGAATGAACAAGCGGAATAAAGAAACCGTTTATGAAGATAATATGAATGAATTCTTAGAAATTCTGTGTGAAATATAATCTCTCTGCGACGAAATGAGCGGGAAAATGAGAGAAAATTGTCGAGAGTGGTGTATATGGATGTACAGCATGGTCTACCAGAGCAAAGAAACGATGTAGGAATAGCCAAATGGAAATTTAAGGAAGTTCAATTGTTGATTGCGAAAAAAAGAGATCCTTACAGACATCAACAGTTAGAAAATGCATACCTAATAGTGTATCGTTATATACATACATACATACATACATACATACATACATATATATATATATATATATATATATATATATATATATATATATATATATATTACGGAGATATATTTGCATAGCAAGTGACCTGATCTAAGATCGTGTGCTGGAACGAAAACAATTGCAGCGTGGAAGGTGTTTATAAGCCATTTAAAAACACACAAAAACCGTTAGATTCACTTCAACATTCAAATTTAATTTGCCAAAATATTTTCGTCGCTTTGAGACCGCGACCTGTTC
>NC_142945.1:54806367-54808867 GCF_046866305.1 Octopus bimaculoides
CTTCCGCCTTTCTTTTTTTTATTTTCAGTCACTGTTTTTGTTTTATTTGCTTCTTTAGATATTCTTGTTGTTTTTGTTATTTTTGTGTGTGAAGTACATTAAAGTTTTATTATATTTCGTCGTGTTATAGAAGACAAAAGCAATGATTAACTCTTCGTCTTTGCCTGTTGAGACATTTTCTTCCCTGCCTTAATAATTATCTTTGAAATGAGAAATCCATTTCCATTCAACCGTTTTTCGATCCATTCTTGGAAAAAAGTCTCAACATGTTCATCTGCTGCCGGGTCATTCATGCTTCTAGTACTACTTGTCCATACTCATCAACTGTGGGTCGAATAGGATGTACCAGTGGTCGAATTCTTGGCTTTGGCAATCGGAGTCCTTAGGTGGGATTTGATCTCAGAACATAAAAATCCAGTACAAATACCACAAGGCATCTGGTTCGTATATTTGATAATACAGTCCGGGGTACAAATACTTGAAAAAAAAAGACAGGCTGGTCATGGCTGTAGCGCCATTGATTATATTGCTACTCAACCAACAGATATTGGGTAAAACAACAATAAAATAAAATTATAAGGTGGAAAGCTCTGGTCCGTTATTTTTCTCTGGCACTTATTCATCGAATGGCGAGAAGCTGAAATTTAAAGTTGGCCTCGGCAGGATGCTAAGAACCAGAATGAATACTGCAAGAAATTCTCTCCGGTGAAGTGACGTCTTTAGAGTATGTGCCACTGGGGGGGGGGGGCAGCTCATTTGTTTGCCGCTCCTACTTTGCCCCCTATACAGGATTATAGACCCAAAAGTGACACCTGAGGCGAAGCATCCTCATCGCTACATCTCAGACTAGGCGACAGATCCGACGCTCTAACGACCTTGGCTAATTCAGCAATTTGGATGGGTTTATTCCTGCTAAAGATAAAGGACCACCTGTCCACGCTGGACAATTACAGGTCGGATGGGGTGTTCCCATGGTCAAGGGATTAATTCACAAGGCATTGATCGGTCCGGAGCTATAGAAGAAAATACCTGCCGAAGATGCTAAGCGAGTTTCTGATCCACATAGCCATAGCTTTATTGTAAACCACATGGAAAATCAGCGTGACAGTGAGAGTGACAGGTTTTGTCCTTTATAAATCCCATTCTCAAAGGCTTCCACACAGTTTCCCTATACTCAATTTTAAGTCACAGGGCTTTGGTCGCCTTGAAACTTCAATAAACAAAAATCATTTGGTCTTGATTTCGAGCAAAAGAACCGAACGCAGAACCTCGTAATTGCAAAACTATCTTTTTAACCACTTTGCCTGCATCCACCTAACTCCATTTCACCACATTATATCATTAAGGAACTGGACCGGGTCAGAACTTATGATGTGAAACATTTTATCCGGAGAAAATATCGAATAATTTGATAGAAATAGTAATACTATATTTGATAAATATATTTCTTCTGAACAGATTTATCAAATGTGAAATGTCTATAGTAAACCGAGGTGCCGAGAGGTCTGGCAACGTCTATCCTAATAATGTGTAATCGTAATAACTGTTATAATATATTTATTATGCGACGGAAGTGAGACTCTGTGACGTTCACACCTTTCTAAAGAGAATAGGCCTTTCTAAGTAAAACTAATTAGCTTCAAGCAGGAATCGGTTCTCAGGGAACCGGGTGGCGGAGGCGGGCGTTCAATTTTTGCTCGGCAGCCCTTGTCACGATGCCGTTGTAATAAGGTTTCCTTACGCAAGCATTAAAACTAATAACTAATATTATTACATATGTGCGTACTGGTATGCGTGAATGTGTTCAAACACACACACACACATACATATATATAATATATATATATATATATATATATATATATATAGAGAGAGAGAGAGAGAGAGAGAGAGAGAGAGAGAGAGAGAGAGAGACATACATATATACACACACACATATATACATATAGAGAGACAGAAAGGGATACACAAACACACACATACACACACACACAAACATATATATATATATATATATATATATATATATATATACAGAGAGAGAGAGGGAGAGAGAGAGAGAGAGACATACATATATACACACACACACATATATGTATAGAGAGACACAGAGAGATACACAAACACACACAAACACACACACACAAACATATATACATATATATATATATATATATTAGTATATGTATTTATTTTCTCCTAGTAATAAATAACTCGGATAAAATAAATTGGTTAATAGATACCAGGGTAGCAAAGATCACAAACTAACCGTGGTGTAACTCCTGTTTATGAGGTAGAAACTCCTTACTTTTTGGGAATTTGAGTATATAAAAATTTAAAGAATGTAGTAAACGCATATTATAACTGCATACTTTTATTCCGACATATGTTTCGAAGAATTACAATTCATGCGATCCATAGGAATCGGCGATGTTCAAAATGTAAACTTCTCCTCAGGGATAAGTATGGGAACCATACTTTTCCCTGAGGAGAAGTTTAC
>NC_142945.1:54823867-54933867 GCF_046866305.1 Octopus bimaculoides
ATGTTTTTCGTGACGGAATATTGGGATTTAAGAGAGAATACGGCTATGGACACCTTCAACTTTATGACGGTAGCCACTACAGTTGGTAGAAGGCACCCGAGATAAGCCTGGTCCTCCCACTGGATTTTATCCAAAGCCTTGGCAACGTTAGACATCCCCTGGGCGTGCTCCGTTAGGAAGGTGACATCAGAATCAGTGAAGGTCTGCAGCTTCAGCTGTGTCATCACCCTGTGGACAGTCACCTATTCTTCTCCAGCAGGTTGTTGAGGACAACAACAAAGTCATAGGTAGAGATCCATCTGGTACTGTTGGCGATTGCTGTTCAAGAAATAAATATATTTATTATCTATTCCAAATAGAAACTATATAAGTAAGATAATACACCACATTATAAAAGTAGAAACCAATCAGCCGTTATAACAAGCTCACCGTTATACATGCATACATATATGTATATATGCATGTATGTATTCTACTCATTGTTACATATTGAAATCTCTAGATTCGTAGCAACAATCTTTGTTGTTTAATTTTTCGCTTTCTTATTTATGTTTTCTTTGTTTTGCTTTGTTTATTAATGTTTTAGCGAAGAGATGGCTTTAGATAATCCCATGAGATTGATGAAGTTAACATCCATCTTAAATATCTGTAAGTCGACAGCTGTGGGAGGGAGTGAAGGAAAGAGGGTCAAGAAGGAAACTTCGGTGTGATGGAATATTGTGGGGAAGAAAGAAATAAAGAATGGATATCAAACTGAAATAAGCCTGGATAAGGAAATACAATATGTGTGTCGGAAGTTGGGTTGTGTGGAAGTGTTATGCAACGAACTAGTGCAAAGAAACACAGGACATGGTTGTCATAGAAAAATCAAAGACAGGCAACATCACATTTATGTAGATGAGAGCTTCAGTTATGTCGGTGAATGAGGATTGACAATCAGTCAAACGGCTTTATTTTAGATGAGGTTTAGAGTATTTTTGTTAGCACAATTACATGCTTTCCACACACACCCCCCGCGAAAAATATTGTTGACTAATTCGCTTCCCAGATTTTAATAATATTTTTTTTCTTTTAATCAGCCACTGAATAAGGAAAAGTCAAGTTGGTATTAGCGTAAAGGAAATAAGTATATTTTCTCTTTCTTCCTCTGTGAAACAAATAAAACACCATAAGGAAAGGAAGTCCTTTCCTCGGGGAAACATGAAGCAGTGCAGCAAAACCTGTAAGAAAGTTTGGGTCCAATTGAAGAGAAGCAAAAGACAGCCTAGACTCGGCAACGGAAGAGGAAAGTCGTTGCTGGCTGATGCTCTGAAAGGAAACGAAGGGATTAAGTCTGAAAGAAAGAAATGTGGCAATGTGTTTCTCGAGCAGTTTATCTGTGTCCTTACTTTTTCAAGAGAGTGAAAGAAGATTTGGGAGAGATTTGGCTACTATTTCTAGCAGCCCAAGTTACCACATAGTCTTATTTAGAATCTTGTTTAGTTTTATTATCGTTGTTAATCCATTTACTGTGTAATCGTGTCATTATTACTACGAAAAAAAACTAAAGATGATTCGGATGGTTGTATGTAAGGTACAAAACTCTGCTTATCTTAGATTAACAGAAATATCACATTTAAAGTAGAACGATTAGCAATGGGTAATAAGCTTTTTTTTTTTAATTATCCCTTAACGATTGAGACATATCAATTTGTGGTACAAATAAATCATATTTAAACAGAAAATGAATGAAATATTTTGATAGAGGAAGAATTTAACGCCAGTGAAACGAAAATTACCTCCCTTATTGCTGTGTTATTTCCCTTGGATCAGGAAACTATTTGCTTCGACTCTTATGTCGGTGTGAAGAAATTAGTTCTGTAATTAAGACTACGAGATGCTTAATTACTTATTACAGACTGGGCAGACAATTTAAAGGAGCCTTCGGTATACCTTTATAGGTGTGCCCTAACATCGACTTTGTTACCTCATAACTTTTAGAAAGAAAATGTATATTTTCTAATGAAATTTTCTACGAAAACCTTTAAACTGACACACACCACAAAGTCATTTCAAGTTTTATTTTGTGTCAGTATGTATGAATGCGCCCCCATTTATTTATCTTGTCTCTATTTTGCATTAAATTCTGGTTTTATTGTAATCTTCATCATCTGAAAGATATTTGTAGAAATGGTCATTAAAAAAAAACAAACCTAGTTTTCTGAGTCATGAGGAAACAAATTCAGTTGTGGGAATCATTTATATGCTAATTGCCAACTTCAGAATCCGGCAAACTTTCGGAAAAACCTTCACAGATTGAAATTTCTCCGTTTTTGACGGGATTTTTCCAATTTTTGTTGCTGTCTTCTACATTTCAAAACAAAGGTTGGGCATTTTACAAAAAATAATTCCAAATTTTTAAGTATCTGTATCACCCGTATCCCGTCATGTCTTCATGACAGAAGCCAATGTTACGTTTTTGATGTCGAAGATTACGAATATGCAAAAAATAAAAAAAAAAATTTTTTTTATTTCGCCCCCCAAAATTTAAATTTTTCATATTCTTTATTTCAAAGAGATCGGAGCGAATTGACGAACCTGCAAATCGAAATTAAATCCAGACAAAGACATTAAAGTGAAGAGAATTTGCGTTTTTTTTTTTTTTTCTTTTTTCGTTATTTTTCCACAATATTCAACATTTTGAAACAAATAATTCACATTTTTTTGAGAAAAAATTTATAAACCCCGCTTAATGATAAAAGATAACTTTTTTTTTCTTTTTTTTTTATGTTTATAATATTTTACATTCTGGAATTTACAAATTATAAGTCTCTGAAAGATTTTTTTTTTCTTTTTTTTTTAATAATTTACAATTAAAATAAATAATTTGTTTTTAAATCCCGATTTTTTTCAAACGATCCTCAAAATTGCCTACATAAAAATTAAATTAATTAAAAGAAAAAGAAGTTAATTACCACTTACCTGGTTTCATCATCGTTTGGGTTGATGGACAGAGTTTTTGCTTTTCTTCCATTTTTAACATATTTTCGATTCACGGTCGAGAAATGTCCCTAAAGAAAGAAACTGTCGTAAAGTCATTCCAACAGTAACTGTCCCATTTTTTCCCGGGTACAGGAATAAATTATTTATTATACCCTTTGTGGGTTTCTTATTTTGTTTTTAATATGATAGAGCAGTGCTGCTATTTCTGGCAGGTCGAGCATCCTTCCATTCGTTTGCTGCGACCATCTGTTGCAAAAATTGAAAAAGCGGAGCACAAGGAGATCTTTTCCCTGGTCTCATTCTGCTTTCTTCAATCAAAAACGTTCTTCTTTCCGTTCTAATCTCCTGAAATGATCCTTCTATAATTACTTCATTCAAAATTCCGATTTAGTTTTTCACGCATCCACTTATAAGTATTTTAAGTGTTTGATTAAATAGTTTGTAATAACATTTTCTGAAAGAAGCGGCAGACTCTTTCTCTCGAAATATCGATAACCTGAACAGAAGGGCAACAGCTGATCAATGGGTGTCTTAATGTGTTCTTTTCTTAGGATGTGGTCATTATTTCCTTGAAATATCTTAATGGAAAAAATCGTCCATGTTGGTCACCAACGCAAGCAATGGCGACGACGTCAAATTGTTGTTTCTCTCTTAATCATTTCATTAAATTTTTACATCAGTAATTTCGAGATGAACAATGAGTGTCCGGGAAAAAGTCACAGACAAAAAAAAAAAAACGTCTCCATTTAACCAAAAAGTTTAATTCCGTCATTTATTGCCAATCCATGGCAAGTCCAGATGAACAGGGCATCTTCCATTGTATCGAGGCGCATAGTAGACGAATATTTCAGACGAAACTCCTTGTGCTTCTCTCGTCAAGCAACACGCAAAATTATGAAGATGTTCTTAAGGTTAGATTTCACCCAACACATTTGCAGAGGCTTAAAAACAGGAAATTTAAAAAAGATTTTCGAGGCACCCATCGCTTCTCCATCTGCCAAATGTTTTGAAATGAGCGAGACGGGGAAAGAAATGGGAAAAACTCGACAAAATCGGATAAATTCTAATTTCGGTGGATCCGCTTTTCCGAATCCTGTTCATTGTATGAATTGGCGATAGGTGAGGTTAAAATGTAAGAGATACCTTTTGATTTTGTGGCTCAAGTTCGAAGTGAAGAGGGAAGTTGTGTGGTCAGGTTGGTCTCAGGTTCGTATGGTCGTCGTTTTGATCCTAGACCCAGTTCTGTGTTGTCCGTCCGTAGACAAAATATTTCATTTGACGTGGTTCCATTCACCTCAATAAATTTTCTGATAATAAATCTTTAAAATTCTGACAATATATTTTCTGGTTCCGTGTGCTATTCCACAAATTATTACACTCAAATCTTGCGAATGCAAAACGTCGCCCCTCATGAAGTGAGCATGGCATCAAATTGATTGAATCACTGAAGTAGCAGACGACAATTATTCTATGGCTATTTACTGGGGGCTCATGGGTACTTTCAAATCCCGCTGATGTCAAGTTTTTTTTTTTTTAATACACCCTGGAATCGACAAAGCAAAACATCAGTCTGTAGTGATAAATTAAAGGAATTATCAGAGCATCGGACAAAATGCTTTTCGGTATTTATTCCGGCAATTTATCTTCAGAGTTCGAATGCCGCCCTATTAAGCCCTGCCATTTTTTTTTTTCTGGGTGTTGATAAATCATAAAACCAGTCCAGGGACGACGAATTGGTGGAATTGTCCGAACATTAAACAAAAACTGTTTCAGTATTTGTTCCGCTTCTTTGGATTCTGAATGCAAACTTATTAGATCTAGCAGACAGGCGAATGTCATTGGACTGCGGCCATGCTGGTGCATCACCTCGTAGTGTTTAGTTGAATAAATTGACCCAAGTATTTATTTTAAAGTTTGATATCGGTGTGTTTTACCGAACTGCTAAGTTACATGGGGGGGGGGGCTAATGCAGTATCGCATCTCTCCTTGAAAAATGTTTTCGGATTCCTACGTTTTAGATGTCGAAGATTACAAATATGCAAAAAAATTTTTTTTTTTTTTTTAAATTTCGGTGTTACCGTTGTTTTTAGCACCAGGAAGACATTCATATCTATTTTTTATACACATATCTATATGCTTATTGAATTTAAAATTATGAAAACGTGGTTTCTTGCATATTCGGAATCTCCGTCATCTAAAACTTAAGGGGAAAAAGATTTCGAAAAAGTTCAACATTTTAGTGGGGGGAGTTAAAATTTTTTTGTTTTTTTTAGCATATTGATAATCTCCATCTTAAACGTAGGAATCCAAAAAAAACATTCTCAATAAAATGCATTTTTCAAGAAGAGGTGCGAAACTGCATTAGCCCGTTACAGGGACATAAACAAATGAATACCAGTTGTCAAGCAGTGGTAGGGGACACATAATTACGACGGGCTTCCTCAGTTTTCATCTACCAAATCCGCTCAAAGGACATTGATCGATCCATTGATCGGTCCAATGGCGTCGAACTTAAAACCATATGGCTGAAAAAGTGAGCTTCTTAACTCAACAGCCAGCAACTTTAATTTGGAATGAAGAACAGTTGGTGAACTTCAGAATCTCTTAATTTCATTTCCACTTCCATGTCCACCACATATTTTACTAATTACGTTAATTACCTAATCAGCACTCATCACTTCTTTTTTAAACTGGAAGCTCCAGTAATTTTATTTTTGACTTAATTTTATGATAATTTATTGAGCATATTTCCTCCTTGAAGAATTCAATTATTAAAATTTCAGTCTCTTCTTCAATCGATTTCCTAACGAAAGATATTTATAAGATTCCTTTTATATTCTGCTGTGGTGGACGAGAATGATTTTGCACAAGAATCAGTGTTTGTGTTGTTGTTGTTGTAACAACTGTGCAATTACTGTGGATGATGCCAGGTAACCATAGGTAGTGAACATGCTTTTCTTGACATACTACTAAAGATATACCCAATACACAAGTTTAAACTTTAATTTTAACTTATAAATACAGTAATGCCTCGCCATATTGCAGTTCACCTATCACGTTTTATTATTTAAGTTTACGTCGATTCTTCCTTGGTGTTGTTTTGCATTTATAATAGAACAAATATATACAAATTATAAAAATAATTTTCAAAAATATACAGTTCAGTACTGTTTCTACTTTGCAGATTTTCACCTATCGTGGTGGGGTTTTGGAACTTACCACTCGCGATAGTCGAGGGATTACTGTATGTGTGTGTGTATATATATCTATACACACACACACACACACACACATGTATAAACTCATTATTTTAAAGCAAGTTTAATAAATATTTACTGATATGAGGGACAATACTGGAAGTAGAGTCAAATTTATTCTTTTCTATTCTAGGCACAAGGCCTGAATTTTCTAAAAGTGTTGATTTAGACCTCTTCACCTGATGAGTTACTGAATAAGTCAAGCTAACAAATAAGCTGTCAGGTGAAAAAAAAAGTCCCAATCAACACCAATAAAATACACACATCTTTGTAAATAAATAAATAGGACAAAGAGTACTCAATACATATAATAGAGTATATTTATTTGTTCAGACCACATTAACCAATATAAACATATTTTTCTTCATTTTATAATTTTATATTTTTAAGATGTTTGGTCGCAGTTTGTGGAAGATTTAGTTGCAATTTCTTACAGGCTGAACAACCTTGTAGTGGCTTCCTCATTGAAGTATTCACTGTAGCCACAGAAATGGTTTGAAAACAATTTGGAATTTTAGCATCATGACTGTTGTTCATATAACCATGAAGTTAACAAGACGAAGGTTAAAAGAAGCTTTGTAGGCTGGAGGTGAGAGAGAGTGGGGAGGAATGCAAGCAAGAAATAAATAAGCAGAATTGGGTAACAAAGAGCATTTAAAAGCAACGGAATTACTTAAACAGAAACCAAGGACATTTCATGTTTATATTCAAGGGTGAAATGGAATCACAGAAATATTATCATCACTGTGAACTTTTGTAAACCTACATTACACAACCCTGGATTGTCATACATACACACACACTCTCTCTCTCTCCACATACTATATATATATATATATATACATATTATCTATCTATATATATATACATATATATATACATATATATATATATATATATATATACACACATATATACATATTATCTATCTATATATATATACATACATATACTGCATATATATATATATATATATATATACACACACACACACGGACATTTATTACACACACACAGCACATATATATATATATATATATATATATATATATATATGCTATGCACACACTTATGTAAAAGCACACCTTTGTAAATGTACAAAGAGGATAAAGATTATCCGTTCCATGTAGCCGTAGGATTTGTTTGTTCTACAGTTAAACGATTGATGTTTACCAAGACAATAATCCCTTCAAAATAATTATAAGCAGGAGGACCCAGTCCCACCTACCAACCCAGGAAGCATTCACAGAACAAACAAAAAAATAAAGTTGGGCCTTTATAGTAATAACATAAGACCAAATGTTGCCAGTAGAAATAAACTGCCAAACATTTCATCCTTTTTTATGTTTAAAGGGTTTTGTTGTTGTTGTTCCCCATGCTGTTATGAGTTGTTGTTGCTAATGAAAGCATTTCATTGTTCTATATTGACATTATGACAGAAAGACAACAGCCAAAAAGGAGTCTAGACTCTGTTGGAAGAGTTACTCGGTTTTCTCCAGAAGCTTACACCAGTCTGGTAAAGTATTGGTTTCCATAAAGCTTTCACGAGATACAGAACGGCCAGGTAAGGTAATCATGGCACCAGCAATTGCTCCTAGAACATAAAATATGTTAAGATTATAATATACACCAGATAAATGAGAAATAAACAGAAATTTCAAACACAAACGTTGAAGGTCTTTTTTTCTTTTATAACAGGTCTTAAAAAAAAAAAAAAAAAACTCTTATTTGTTCCAGAGTTTGGTCTGCTTCTCGCTGAGGCACCAAATTCAAGGTATTTTGAGCCAATCACATCAACCAGACCATTTTGTCAGTCATTTGAATGGTCTGCATTTATCAAGTGATTAAGTCCATCCACGATTAAATGAACATAAATACACAAAGGGCTTCATGCAATTTCTTATTTCTTTACTGCCCACAAGGGGCTATACACAGAGTGGACAAACAAGGACAGACAAACGGGTTAAGTCGATTATGTCGACCCCAGTGCGTAACTGGTACTTATTTAATTGACCCCGAAAGGATGAAAAGCAAAGTCGACCTCAGCGGAATTTGAACTCAGAACGTAGCAGCGGGCGAAATGCTTAGTAGTACTTCCATGGAAGACATATATCATACAGCCATAAAACAATAGATCTCACAACAAAGAGACTTCTAATAATTTACAGAATATAAGAAGAGGATATAAGCAAAGATAGGATTAGGGTTAGGGTTAGGGTTAGGGTTAGGGTTAGGGTTAGGGTTAGGGTACGTACCTCCCAGCCAAGCAGTATAGTTTTCAATGCAAGGCGGCTGGTGGAACTTAAAAGCTTGAATTTTTAGCTTCTCAGAGTATCTTGGTTTGCTTAATTGGTCATAAAGTTCTTTCTGGAGTCGACTATAAAACCCAGGCAACTGACAAGTTCCGCCTGTGATGATAAGGTTTTCAGCTAATTCACGACGCGTATCAATTGGACACTACAAAATTAGAATTTTAAACCATTCGTGAAATATAAATTCAAAACATACTTTAGAAATCAAAATTAAATCTATCAACCAATATTAAAATGTATCAACCAGTATTAAAAAATACACGTTGGAATATGTGTGTGTGTGTGTGTGTGTGTGTGTGTGATAAAGTGGACAAAAATAGATTTCTCTGCTGTGTAGTAAGAAGTTTGCTTCCAAACCATATGGTTCTGGGTTCAGTTCCACTGCAAAGCCTCTTGCAAGTGGATTTGGTAGATGGAAACAGAAAGAAGCTCATTGTGTGTGCATAGCTGATGGAAGCTGATCTCTTACCTTAATTAAAGAATCCAAGATCATAGTTGATAGTGACATCTCCTCATTATCCTGCTCAAACAAAATTTCACAAGCCTCCTCTCTGAAAAGAAAAGGTCAAAGACAGGAATGGGACATGTGACAAAATCTTGAATAGAACCCAGCAAAAAAATAAAACTTTATTATAATACAGAAGAATTAGCACATAGATTAGGGTCTACCATGAGCCCCTAGGACTCAAAAGGCTACAGCTTAACTCAATTTCCAGAGTGTCTAAGTGATTGAGATTACAACATTCCATCACAGCTATTGCTGGATAGCATTTACAGCTGAGTGAACTGGAACAATGGGAAATGGAGAATTTTTACTCAAGGCCACTCTGAAAAAAATCAGTGCATAGTTCTGATTTTATGAGCATCAAGTTGATGAGTTAAATATTTCACTCCGAAAGAGATACCATTTTATAGCAGACAAGGCTGACTGGTCCCATGCCAGCGGCACGTAAAAAGCACCATTCAAGCGTGGTTGATGCCAGTACCGACTGACTGGCCCTCATGCTGGTGGCACATAAAAAGCACCCACTACACTCTTGGAGTGGTTGGCATTAGGAAGGACATCCACTGCAGAAACCTTGCCAGATCAGATTCGAGCCTGGTGCAGCCTTCCGGCTTGCCAGCCCTCAGTCAAACCGTCCAACCCATGCCAGCATGGAAAGCGGACGTTAAACGATGATGATGACGAGGCATGGTTGCATGGTTAATAAGTTCACTTCCCAACCACATGGCTCCGAGTTCAGTCCCATTACATGGCATCTTGGGTGTGAGTGGTTTCCATTGTCGTCCTGAGTGATGACCTAAGCCTTCTGGACAAAAACAGATAGGACATCATGTGTGTGTGTGTGTGTGTGTGTGTGTGTGTGCGTGAATGTTTGAGTTTCATCTTGACATCACATGATCGTTATAAAGGAGTGTCACTCTCACACAAGCAGTGTCCTTTGTTTCCAATCTTCTGTAAAGACACATTTCTATTAATGTTCAGTTGTCATTATTCAGTGAAGTTATAAGGTTTCACTGAAAAACTTACCTCACTCTTCCGCTGATACGTAGGAAACTGTCTCCATTGAATGGATATTCCACATCAGGTGGTGAAGGCGGCAACTGGAAAAGAAAAATATGTCGTGATGATAAAAAAGAGAGTTTAACAAATAAATGATAGAACAAAATAGCTTATGAGCACAGGTGAGGCCAGGTGCTTGAGAAGTTTGCTTTCAAGCCACATAGTCCCAATTTCAGTGTCTCACTCGTGGCATCTTGGGCAAGTGTCTGCTACTTTGGACCCCAACCAAAAGTAGTTTGCTGCGTGTATGTTTGTGTGTGCGTGTTTTGGGTGAACAAAATCTGTGCATCACAAAGAAAAATGGCTGGAGATATTTAATTCGGTGTTCTGAGTTGCGTCCCTTCAGATATAAAACTTGGCTTTCTTTCATATATATATATATATATATATATATATATATATATATATAAAACCCAAAGCTTTATTCAATAGATGGAAGCTTATTGGTCGACTAAATTCAGCACCACCGCATGGCCTTCATCAGGGTTCACTCTATTACAAAGTTGTGTAGATGAAACAACTGGAAATCGATACAGAAGTAGGGCAACTCGGGCAAGTGTCTTCAACTTTAGCCCCAGGCTGACCAAACAAGCCTTGTGAGTGGATTTGGTAGAGAGAAACTGAAAGAAACTTATCCAGAGTGTGTGTGGGTGTGTGGGGGTGTGTGTGCATGCATTTTAACTTGTAGGAAGATTTACGAAGAATAAAATAAAAACCTTGCTTGAATCTTCTTTCCCACAGTAGACTGCTAATATTTGCTTTGCTCGGTTAATATTTGTAACAAAACAGCAACGAACTGTAAAAAGAAAAACAAAAAGACAACAAAATAGAGGAAATAAAATAAAACTATAATAAACAAAAAAAAAACCATATTCGATGTGAATGGAAAAGATTATTTCTTTTGAATAATCCTTAAGGTTTGATTATTAACATTTATAAAATGGGTGAGATGATACAGGCCAACTCCGGATGTTAAGAAGATTGAAATGCCACGAAGCATTGCCAGCTAGCTGAATTGCTAACAATTCTGCCAACCAATCTTTCATCTTTTTATTTGTCTCAGTCACTGGGCTGTGGCCATGCTGGAGCACTGCTCCAGAGGATTTACTCAAACAAATCAACCCCAGTACTCATTTTTCATCTTTTAAAATCTGGTACTCATTCTATAACTCTCTTTTGCCAAACAGGAACAAAAACAAACCAACACTAGTAGTCAAACAGCAGTGATAGTGGAACACACACACACATAAATATGATGGGCTTCTACACAATTTCCATCTACTAAATTCACTCACACAGCATTCCAAGGATTCAAAGAATATATTTATATTCATTAACCCTTTTGCAACCCACATGAGACTTCTCTTCCAAATATGATTCCAGCAAAATTTCTTGTTAATTTATGATCAAACACCATTTTAATCAAGTTACTTTACTGAGTTCTTCGTTACAAAAAATAAGGTAACAAAAGGGTAAAATATGAAAGCAAAACTTTAAAAAAAATGTAAATTACCTTTAATATCTTCCAAAACCTCTTCTGTGAGGTCATCTAGAACAGTGAAGAAACAGAAACCATTATGTGAATGAAGAGAAGGACATGCATATCATCATCATCATTTAACATATCTGCTTTCCATGCTGGCATGGGTTGGACGGTTTGACTGGGGTCTGGGAAGGTTTCTACAGCTGAATGCCCTTCCTAATGCCGTGCTTTTTATGTATCAACAGCACAGGAGCCAGTCAGGTGGCAATGGCATCGGCCACAACTACAATTTCCATTTTGATTTCAATCTTGATTTGATTTTGATTTTATTTGACTCAATAGGTCTTCTCAAGCGCAGCGTATTGCCCAATGATTCAAGGGTACTTTTAAATGGGCTGGTTATGCTACATTGATATAGTCTATGGCTGTGATCTCACTTTACTTGCCAGGAGAGACATTAAATATCTGTGTCAGTACTTATCTTGTTTCTTTTTTTTCTTGTTTCAGTTATTGAAGTGGAATCATTCTGGGGCACCACCTTAAAAGGCTTTAGTCAAACAGATCAAACCTCATCACCACCAGCATTTATTTTTTAAGTCTAACACTTATTTTATCTGTTTTTATATATTTTGCTGAACTGCTAAGTTATGACCCCCCCACCCCCGATAGGATGGTGAGGCCATATCAGGGTTGCCTATTTACAGTTGAGTGAACTGGGGCAATGCAAGAAAAGAAGTGCTTTGCTCAAGGCCATAAAATGCCACTCAGTCTGGGAATTGAACTCATGATTGCTAGATCATGAGAGCAAAACCCTGGCCACAATAATGGAGCTGATAGTGTTTCATGGAGAGAGCAAACTTACCCACTGGTGGCCTCTTAACAGCAGCAGCTTTATCATCTCCAGCTTCGTTATTAGAATTTTCCAAAAGGACCCTCAAATTTCTGAAATACATCCATGGTGAATGGCATTTAAAAACAGACCAAAACAGAATAAATTGTTTCAATATAAACAACAACAACAGAAGGATACAGATTTGTATGGGCGACATACATCAATTGAATTAACCCCAGCAGATAACTGATATGTTTTCTTTACTAACCCAGGATGTAGAGGAATGGAACTAAATACTATTTAGTTTAATATTTAATAGTTCAAATCACACTGAAAGAAAAGTGAATTTTTTATTGTCTGCAGGGTCAATGAAAGAAGTGTTAAAGAAATATTTTTAGGATTGATCTATAATTTAAATAATTTCCTTCCAAGCTCTACAAGCTTTTACCAAAATTCCAATAACAAGTATAGCTCTTCCTTTTAAGCTCTGTAACAACATTTACCAATATTCCAAAAAGAAGAACTTACTGATGAATAGCTTTACCAGCCAATGGTAATATTTGAAGTCCCTTCAAAACTGGTGTCCATTCATAGATCTGAATCAGTTGTTAAGGATTGTTTGTACCTGAAAAGTATTTCTCTCTGAAAATTTGAAGAAAAACAAGAAAACACAAAAAAAAAAAGGTGAGGAAGAATTAAACACCACCCCATCCACATCACATACCTCCTCTCATTTTTGTAAGCAGATGTTCCTGATAAACCTTGCCCCAACATGGAATTCTATCGTTTTCTTTTCAATTCTATGTCACATGGAAATCAATGACAAGGAAGAACAGCAAGATTTTCAGGAATGCAACACTTTTGAAATGCAGGGAATGACTGTATTAAGAGAAATTATTCCAAACTTGAGGGTCACAAGGTTCTTCAGGTGACAATATTTTCTCCATTGGAGTAAAACACAAGGGACATGATGGAGTAATAAGGTCACAGAAACATTGGAATCAACTAATTTCAATCAAGCAGAACATTTCTTTCTAATGGTTTAACCAACAAAAGGAGTAGTGGCACCCATGACATTTGCAGAGACTCCAGTTCTGAAGAGGCTTTACCCCAGCCCCTTGGAAAGGACATAGGCCATTGACAACTTTCCTGAACTCTTCTCAACTCTAGGCATTTTTTCCTGATTCTCTCCTGTTGGTTTTGAATTCTCATCAATGCTTCTGTAATTTTGCTTTTTCTCCAGATAAGCGTGTTGTCCCTACATGTTCCACTGGCACAGCTCTAAGGTATGTAAAACACCATGCTGAAATAAAGACTGGACCTTGTGATAGAGTTCTGGAGATTTGATGGGAGGGGTGGTGGTGGTGGTGAGTAAGCCACAATTTATGTGTTGCAGAAAGCAGCAAATCAAGATAATGAAGTATCCTTATAGGAGAGGCCTAGGGTTATAATGCTTGTAACAAAGAGGACATTGTTCAAGACATCCACGGTAAACAAGTTGACCTATCATGTCTCCCATCCTAAAGAGGAAGTAGAAATCATCCAATGAATATCTGCACATTTTCTGTCGGTTCAATTTCCTTTACTGAAGTTGATTTGTGTGAGTAAATTCCAGAAGGGACTGCCCCAGCATGGCCACAGTCTAATCCCTGAAACAAAAGATGAATTGTAATTTTTGATTTTCTTTTCGTTATTCAAAGAAAAGGATACAGGAATTACAGAAGCTTCTTTGTAGCCAACATCCATAACTAAACCACATCCTATACCGAGTGTGTAGAGGGGTGTAAGATGAGAAGGGACAAAGTACACAGAGGGAACCTGAGTGAAAAGAAAAGAAATAAGCAATTAAACAACAGAGAAAGAAAAGCACCGAGTACACTCTGTAAAGTTGTTGGCATTAAGAAAGGTGTCCAGCCATAGTAACCATGCCGAAACATGGTGAAATTTTACTGGTTTATATAAATCCTTCCTTATATCTATTATAATTCTCTGCAATGAATTCTTATAAGCTTTATATCTTACCTCAAAATATTGGAACAAAACTTTGGCCAAAGTTTCACGGAATACTGTAGGACATAATAAAGATTCACAAACCACAACTCTTCGGTCTTGAGACTTCATAGTAATGTGTCTGCAAGAATAAAAGAAGAAATAAGGAAACAGTCAACAGAATTACAAATATAGGAATCGAGCTTTGAAAGAATTGAAAAATGCAATTATTGCTGTGGTGCAAGGGATTCTATCTGACCATTGATATTAAACAAGACCAGTGATGAGGTCAAGTTAAGGAAGTATTTTAACAAAGTGCCCCTCAAATACTGTCCATACTCTGTACTAATCAACGAAAATAGTATCCTAATGCAAAAGATTATTCGTTACTCCAAAATATAAGACATTCCTCTTATCCCTCTCACCTGTTCCCCTATCCCAACCCTCTTCACATTTAACCTCTGGTGCCTTGAGAGTACATCCAGGTACCTCATCACTTCCATTTTCTTTCCTTTTCCACCTGAGGTAACCATATATCTCAAGATAACTGTTTTTGTTCCTCCTCTCAACATCTTGTACAAGCCACCTCCATCAATATTACATCCTACTCAAGCAAGGGGTCTTGTCTTGCAAGTTACCTGGTGACCTCACTAATGCCAGTGAACACAAAAAAGCAGCCAGTAGTACACTGTGTAGAGTGGTTGGCATTAGAAAGAGCATAAAAAATTTTTATACAAACCTGAAATATAAATGCTTAAGAAATTCTTTCAGATTTTCGTAAAGTTCTTTGCTGTTTTTATAATCCCAAACATTTTGAGTCTGAAAAATAAAAGAACAAAAGAATAAACAAAATCTATTTTAATAATTTACAAGAAAATTAAAAAATGATAACATTTGGAAAAGTAATAGAAAACATATATTTCCTATGGCCGAATGGTTAAAATGTATGATTGCCAACCAAGTAGTTTTGGGTTCAATACTATAGCACAGCACATTAGGCAAGGGTCTTCTACCATAGCTGTAGGTGAACCAATGTGTTTTGAATAAAATTTGGCCAACACAAATTGTGCTTGTGAGTGTATCTTTCAGTATTGGCAGCGGACTTAAACGTCAAGGCAAAAAAAAAAAACATTTTATTCATTTATTTGTTTCAGTCATTTGACTGTGGCCATGCTGGAGCACTGCCTTTAGTCGAACGAATCAACTGCAGGACTTATTCTTTGTAAACCCAGTATTTATTCTATCGGTCTCTTTTGCCAAACCACTAATTTACAGGGATGTAAACTCCAATATAGGTTGTTGAGATGGTGGAGGGACAAACACAAACATATATATATATATATATACCACTGGCTTCTTCTAGTTTCCGTCTACCAAATCCACTCACAAGGCTTTGGTTGGCCCAAGCCTATAGCTGAAGACACTTGCCCAAGGTGCCATGCAGTGGGACTGAACCTGGAACCATGTGGTTGAGAAGCAAGCTTCTTACCAGAGCCACACCTGCACTTATATGGCCTGCGCATATATTGGTGCTTCTGAATAAAGAATTTCAAAAAGTAGTAGTGGTTTTGTTTTGTTTCATACCATTAATAACAACAGCATTGTGAAACACAAACATGGCTTCTAGGCTACAATCAAATGATCAAAACACATAAAAGATTTACATGTCTCATGTTCCACAAATGTAAACCTAGCGCTGTTAATTACATGTTTCAACTGGCCACCACCAACAAAAGGTTGAAAAATGACATTCCCTTCTCTGCTGCTTCAATCAGTAAATAAACAGCAACAGACAGAATTAAATGTTTTTAAAAAGTCAAACTGTTTAAATAAGACTGCAATATTCTGCATGAAGAAAATAGAAAAAAAAAAAACTCTTTACCTCTCCCTGTCTGTTTTTCACTTGACTAGGAATAATATATCTTGGTCCCATCTCTCCTGCAAAGCCACATCTGAAAAACACAAAATTACATATAATTTCAATTTAATATTAGTCCTTTTCTTTTGTCGTGTTATAGTATGACAAAAGCTACAAATGGCAAACCACACAAAGCAGCTAACAAACTACCAAGGGTGTTTTAGATGAGATGCTTGCAATTAGATCAGGCCCTGAAGTTTTTGAATTCCTTGATATTCTTTACAATGTCTGATGTCTACCCTGATGTGCGGGGGAGGGAGGCTCAAGTTTAGATGGGTGTGTACTCTCCACTTAGAGTTCCCATCTACTTTGTGTTATTTTTAGTGATTAACTTTCAAGAAATATCTGATAAGAATGCTTCCTTCATGTTGGAGAATAGGTTTGCTGTTGTGCTGTGTACAGTCGAGATAGTAATTGATGCTAATCGTTCAGTACATTGTGTTATGGAAGAACCCTGCATCAGCCTCTATATCCCCACAACAAATAAAAAAAAAAAAGGACTTCAGAGAACTCAAAGCATTGCATTACTCAGCATTAGACACCACTCGGAACACTTGTCATTCGCTATTCCTTAGATTCAAAAATTTCAATCTCATTCAGATTGAATGGTTCCTCCACTCCTTACCTTGGGCAAGTGTCTTTTACTATAGCCTCAGGCCGACCAAAGCCTCGTGAGTGGATTTGGTAGACGGAAACTGAAAGAAGACTCATGTATATATGTGTGTGTTTTTGTCTCCTACCACCGCTTGCGACCGGTGTTGGTGTGTTTACGTCCCCGTAACTTAGCGATTCGGGAAAATAAGTGCTGGGGTGGATTCGTTCGACTTAAATTCAAGGCGGTGCCCCTGCATGGCCGTAGTCTGATGACTTGAAACAAAAGATAAGTCCCAGAGCACTTCTTCACTCGGGGGTCAGCGATGCTGGGCTGCACATCACCGGAACTCGGTGCAAAAGAACAGTGACTTTACCCACGGACCGAGTCAGAATCAACAAGCATAGAGAAATAGAGTGGTCAGTGGAACTAATACAATATGTCCAGTCTGTCACACCTCACCACCTACGATTTCTGACTGCATGTCGGAGTGTGCAGTAGGGTTTTCACCTAAGCAGAGACATGGCATATCAAGAACAACAGATCTGCGTGGAAGTGGCTAGCCATTTGACCGATTACACTTATGTATCCATAATCTGCTAAATAACAGCTGACCGGAGGCTAGATAAAAACTGCGTTCTTAAATTTTCAGGTCTTTGTCGGTTTGACGTCATTTATTAAATAAGTAGGTTTTATGTAATCAGACATCGCAGAAATAAATCATAGATTTTAGATACTGATTGAATTTATCTCCTTAGTGACATTTTCTACGAAACGGTAAATTTATAACAGACGTACAGATGTGTATATATATACCCAAGCAATTTTAAACATAAATTTAACAAATATATTCTTATATGCAGATAGTTATAGTATATAATTATGGTTATGATATACTTAATAAAATGTATTAGAATGGTTGTGGATATTTAGAAATGATTCATATTTATCGAAAAAATCACAAAAACGGAAGTTGCTAACTTCATTTCCATCAACGTTTACAGCTGATTTAAGTGGAGATTTAATGAATTAGGGAAACCATTTGTTGGTAAGGACTTTCTAATATATTGTAACTTACTTTGTGTAGGCTGTTCCGATATCAAAAATAACAGCAGGGAACACAGAGGCCTCGTATAACGGCATTTCGGGGTCGGTTTTGGGTCCAACTTAGAAAACAACGGCCATGATAGAATGACATGGACACGATTCGGTTCGGCTCGGCAATTTACGTATTGACGATTTCTACCGACATTTACCGAGCGATTCGGCACAACCCGGTAATTTCCGTCTAGTATTTATATTGTCAAGGACACAGCAGCTCTTACTTGAAGGTCAGCATCGAACCTGTGGTTGTTGTCTCTCCTGCAGGGATTTGATCGGTTCTAGCACATTTCCAAACATAAACGACGAGATGGCAGCTTATAAAATTGTTTTTGTGAGGCACGGTGAAAGTGAATGGAATCAGAAAAACCTTTTCTGTGGTTGGTTTGATGCTGATCTATCAGACACCGGCGTCAATGAAGCTAAAAGTGCTGGAAAGGTATATATAAACATATTTATACATCTCATTACAGTGAACCACCATTTATATATATATACACGCACACAAGGATATATAGTCCTACGGGGAAATCAGTAACCTTAAACCATCGTTTATTTAAGTATAGGGAAAGGACTGTCAACGTTCGATGTCCAAAACCCCTTTAGGTCTTCCAAGATGTGGATTGTTTCATATTCAGTTTGCAATTTTATTACGGACAGAAGACAAAAAAGTGTATATTGTTAGAAATAGCAGCTAAATCTCCCTCAGTGACATTGTATCAATCAGTCTAACTGATGTGAAGTTTATTGCGTTAAATAAAAACTGGGATAATTTCGGTTTAATGCCTTTGAAATTAGTCTGATCATTGTAGGTTGACCTGGTGTTAAATAACAATTGAAAATGGGGATATTAATGTATGCCTGTGATATATATCTAGGAAGAGCTTTATAAATCTATATAATATATATTATATGCACATACACAAAGAAATTGGTATTTAATTTTTATTATTAGATTATTATAGGGATTTGCTACTGAGTTTGATAGAGTGATAGAAGAGAAATCTATAAAAGAGCAGCGCCATGGCCTTATAAGGTTTGCTTCTTTGATAGAAATAGAAAGAGACGAGACATGATGACATCTGCTGCGTCGCTGAAAAATGAAGATTCGAAGACAGAACAACGACGCAATCGCGTCGCTCGACATGGCTTAAATAGCAGCTAAATATCCCTCAAATTGCAACACAGTTGGCTTAACACGGGAAGAATACCGCTTTGGAGTATGTAATTAATGGGTGTACAAAAATCATAAATTATTTTAGAAACTACGGTAATGCCGTGATGCAGTAGTCTTGTAGGTCAAGGTTAATTTAGGGGCCAACAATTGTTTCTTTGACCTGTTTATTAATTACACACACACACACACCTGATATGTGTTATTTTCAGAAGTCTTTTGTTGGTGCTTGATATAAACGAATGGTGCCTTCCTCGATGCTGTACTTTAAACTCTGGTATATTCCTATAAAGCATCTTAGATGAAAGGAGTTATAAGAACGTCAAATAAACGGATGTATATATAATGTAGTATATGTGAAGTGCTGTCGTTATATATGGTTTGTGAAATTCGTAAAATAAATAGAAGATATTCTGAACATTTATTGGGTTTTTTTTCTTGTCAAGAATAATTTTATTTTATAACAACTCTTTTCTACAAAAAGTTAGGGTGTTGTTTAAACGGTCTCAACGTAATTGTCACTGTTGTTGCCTGTGGTATGTAGGTCAAGGATGTTTGTCAAGGTTGCCAATGAAGGTGAAACTGTTTCAATATTGTACTTTGAGATATGTGTGCCGACTGTTACCATTATTATTATTATTATTATTATTATTTCTGGCCTTGTGCCTATCTTTCAAATTACACTATCGTTACAAGCACCGGAAAAATACTTAGTTCTATTTCGGGCTCTTTATTACCTGAGTTCAAATCCCGCCGAAGTCTACTTTGCCTTACATCCCTCCGGGGCCGATAAAATAAAGTACCAGTCAAGTACCGGGGTCGATTGCACTGACTCACCTTCTCCCTTCAAAATTGTTGGCCTTGTTCCTAAATCGGAAACAATCACTGGTTTATTTCTCAACTTAACGGTAAACTGACAGAATCGTCACCGCGTCGGACGAAATGCTCGCAAGCATTTCTTCTGATTCTGTACGTTTCAAATCCAAAATCCGACAAATTTGTCTTTTATCCTTTCGGGGTCGATAAAATAATTACCAGCTGAGCCCTGAGGTCGCTGCAACTGTCTAACTCCCCACCTCCTCCAAGAATGGTTGGCCTTGTGCCAACATTTAAAACCCTTATTATTTCTAGCCTTTCGTGACTGTGGGATAACTGTTGATCGATACGGTTTCTGATGTATTTTACTGTTATTCATTACATCATTGAATATTTCTTTGGTTTGGAAACCATGGTAAATTGTCCAGGGACGATGAGGAGGGCCTCTGTCGTCTTACTCTGACCTTGGACAAAAGGCTGAGTACAGATAGATTCCTTAAACGGGGGCAGTTACTGCATCCGAAGTCGAACAGAATAAAATGTTGAAATACATTTTTAAACATTTTATTCAGTTCGATTGGTGGGGGCCGCTCACTACGAAGTTTTCGCCATCGGCGTCTTGCCTTACCGAAATATCAAGTGATGCTCATGAGGGCGGGTGTTTGGCTGTTCCTCAGTTTCAGCCACGACATCACTTGCAGTAATGCGGGATTTCTTTCTTTTTTAAATTTTGCGTAACCTTAAACATTTTTAAGGTGGGGAAGGCCTCTATCGTAGAGTGTAATGGAGGTAGTGTATATACCTTTTGGACTCAATTTTATCATTATCACCTATTTTTTTGTTATTTGTAAATTATAGTCTTAACGCATATTTCATTGGGTTATTGTTGTAGCGTAATCGATCAGACGAGTTTTGGTGGAGCTGACCAAAAGTCTTCTGACCGTGGCGCTCATGTCTTTCTATTTTCTGATGTAGTGTATCTAAGACTACATTATCTAATGTATTATGATTTTGGGAAGATTAGGCTGTTGTTTTCAGCAGTTCGGATGATCACATAGAGGTTCGTTCGTTAGCTAGTAAGCTGTCTGTGTATGTAAGTAACTACGTGATTGTGATCACGTCGCTTTGTGCCATCAAAATATTGGGATTGGCTGTAAGCTCTCTCTCTCTCTCTCTCTCTCTCTCTCTCTCTCTCTCTCTCTCACTCTCCCTATATATATATATATATCTATATCTATTTCTCTCTCTTTTTCTCTCTCTCTCTCTCTCTCTCTCTCTCTCTCTCTCTCTCTCTCTCTCTCTCTCTCTCTCTCTCTCTCTCTCTCTCTCTCTCTCTCTCTCTCTCTCTCTCTCTCTCTCTCTCTATATATATATATATATATATATATATATATATATATATATATATATATATATATCTATTTATCTCTATATCTCTCTATCTATCTCGTAATAAAGTTGAATAAAACAATCCAATATTTTTCTCTTATTGTTTCAAGTTTAAAGCTCGTTGAAGTTGACTTCAATTTTTATCCTTTCGTCGTTAAAAAATACCAGTCAGTTCCAATTACTCGGGTTAATCCAGACAACAATGAGCGCATCTTACGACGAAATGCGTAGCGTTGTTGCTAAGGCTGTAGTTCAGCGTTCAAATCTTCCCAGTCGAGTCTTTCATCCTTCTGGAGCAAATAACAAGATGGATTTAATCAACTTCATCTTGACCTCTTCGTGTCGTGTGTCTGTATTATTTGTTTCGGTCATTGGACTGCGGCCATGCTGAAGCACCGCTTCGAAGGATTTAGTCGAACAAATCGAATCCATTATTTTGTCCTATCGCTCTCTTTTGCTCGGTTGCTAAGTTACTGAGGTGTAAACAAACCAACATCGGTTATCTAGCTCTGGTAGGGATAAAGACGCATGCATATACGACTGTATTCAAATTCCATCAACGTTGAATTTACTTTCTTCTGGTGTCGAGGAAAGGAAGAGCCAGTGAGCTACTCGACCTCCCTCCTTAGAAATTCGTGGCCTTGCAACGAAGTTAGAAACGATTTCATTTTAGATTTGGCAAATAGAATATTGTATTTAGCTGTAGTTTCCATCTACCAAAGTTACTCAGAAAGCATTGGTCAGTCCAAGGCTATAAGTGGAAGACACTCAACCAAGATGTCACAGAGAGGAACTGAACCCAAAACCACATGACTGCAAAGCAAGCTTTTTAACCACTCAGCCATGCCTGATTTTGTTTGCTTCATCTTCTTTTAATCTGTGGATTTGTTAATCAGTTCTGTAAATTTAAATGGGTGAATCATTTTAAAGAAGATTGGCAAACAGATACATTTTTCATTTTATGATAAAATAATCCGTTTTTTTTTTGTTTTTTTTCTATTAAATTTAGATGCTGAAAGAAAAGGGTTTCACATTTGATATTGCTTACACAAGTGTATTGAAGAGGGCTATCAAAACATTATTTCTCATCCAAGAGGAACTTGATCTCCACTGGATCCCTGTAACCAAACACTGGCGATTGAATGAAAGACATTACGGCGCCTTGCAGGGTCTTAATAAGGCAGAGACTGCCAAAAAGTATGGTGAAGACCAAGTGAAAGTAAGTAGATTGAAGAGTTATTTACAATTGTGATTGATTAATTGATCTTTGTTGATTTTTTTTTTTTTTTTCTCCAAGTTTGGGCTCCAAGACCAGGAAGATGGGGTTGGCTAAATGTTTTCTGGGAAGCAAACTGACAGCTGCAGAGAAAGAATGGACATCATGGTTAATGTTGTGAGGATCTGAAGGGGTGAGAGAGGATGAGTGAGTTGGAAGTGCTTGGGTGGAGGTACCATGAGACTAGACAACTCTGAGGAGTGGTGACCACAGTAATTAAAACATAATAATTCATCATTGTCGTCATTTTAACACCCACATTTCCATGCTTGCATGGGTTGGATGCCTTCCTGTCACCAATCCACACTGGTTTTCCAGCAAGGTAAAATTTCACCATGGCCAGACATGTTTTTGCAAAATATAACACTGGAAATGAACAACATTCATTTGTACCAGTCACAGGATGTCAAGACAAGTGGGACACACACACATATATATATATAGGACAGGCTTCTTTCTGTTTCTGCCTATCAAATCCAGTCACAAGGCTTTGGCTATAATGGAAGGCATTTGGTGCAGTACAATAGAACTGAACTCAAAACCCTGGGGTTTAGAAGTTTTACTAAATTCCTTGAAATTCTCAATATTCAAAATCAATTGAAACAAATAAGTGATTTATTTGATGGGAAATATGGTCATGAAAGGGTTAATTGTTTATATCTTTCTTTTCAATTAAAAAAATTTTTTTGAAACATTTTATATTTTTTAATTTTCAGATTTGGAGACGATCTTACAACATCCCACCTCCAAGTCTAGAAGAAGGTGACCCTCGTTGTGCTAGTAACCAACCTGCTTATGCTGTGAGTAACAACCTATTTCATTGTATGAATAACTAAAGTTATCTCACTCAGCCTACTCGTCATTCTTTCCTTGTAAGAACAATAAAAGTCACTAATTTATACTCAAATGCTGATAGAAACTATACGAATCTACATGTAAATTATTTTTCCTTTTTAGCATCTCGATAAAAAGCTCATTCCTAAACGTGAATGTCTTGAAGACACAGTTGCAAGAGCTCTGCCTTTCTGGCATGATGTTATCGTTCCAGCACTGAGGGTAAGGGTCTATTTTGTTTGTTTGACTAACCCCACTGGTTTAGCCATTTATTGTTTTTGGTTGTACTAAACAGGGACAGTTTTGAGGATATTTAATCTTGATTAATAGGGACAGTAGTGTGTGTGTGTGTGTGTGTGTGTGTGTGTGTGTGGATAGATAGATAGATATATTTGTTATCCTCTTTCACAAATATATATATCTGCTAAATCGGAAACCTAAAATGGATCTATAGCTCCTGTCTCACTTACAAGCTTGGAACCCTGATAGCATACCTATTCATTTAGATCACCAGTGGTATATGTAATTTTATTCTTTTACTTGTTTCAGTCATTAGACCGTGGCCATGCTGGGGCACTGCCTTGAAGAATTTTTAGCCAAATGAATTCATCCCAATACTTGTTTTTTTTTTCTTTATTAAGCCTGGTACTTATTCTATTGGTCTCTTTTGCCAAACTGCTAAGCTATGGGCCATGAACACACCAAAATTAGTTGTCAAGCAATGGTGGCAGGGGACGGGACAAACACAGACACATACCTAGATATATACAACAGGCTTCTTTCAGTTCCTGTCTACCAAATCCATTCACAAGATTTGCACCAGCCTGATTCTATAGAAGACACTTGCGCAAGGTGCCACACAGTAGGACTGAACTCCGAACCATGTGGTTGGGAAGCAAACTTCTTACCACACAGCCACATAGATAGCTTCATGGCCACAAACCACATTTACTCCCCTGTGTAAACCACACTTTCTGGTACACAACTTCAATAAAAACCTTTATCAACGAGGGAGGGGAGTTTTGTTTCATTATCACAATCAGCCAGTAATTAGAAATGCAAATGAATATTGCACACGGGCACCATATTGAATAAATTACCTTGTGCTTTTATAATATATGAAACCTGAGCCAGCAAAAGTTGTTGTAGGTCATGATCTTGCCACTTGTCTGTAAACATGTTTGAGTGATGGAGTGTAGAGGTTGGGGGGGGGGGGAGGCTGGAGATGAGTTAAAACATAATTGACAGAAATGGTGGTGAAGGCAGTGGGGTAGTGACAGCTGAATTTGAAGGAAACGGGTGTAGGGAAATCAAGAAACTCATGAGTGAAGGTCAGGAAAGAAAATGAAGAAGTTTTATGAAAGGTTGTCCGTCAAACTGTAAAATGTGATTCCATGTCAGATTATGTTGTGAAGGTCATTACTGGTGTATTGCTGACATTAATGGTAAGAAAGCTGCTAAGAGGGAATTTTCAGTATGAGAGAGAAAATGGAGAAAACGGGAAGGAATCTTACTGATAATGCCAAACGGAATGGGACATTTGTGTGCGACAGTTTAGATGCAAAAGATGTGGTTTCGCTGATGGGACATTGGACCTGTTTTGGCACTGGCAATAATATTTCATAACAACACAATGTTGGGCAGTGGTTTTAGACCACATACAACCTTCAAGCATCCTTCTAGCAGTCTCCCACTGTCTTCTCTCTCTGAATAAGTTTTTCTTTAATTGACTTTTACGTCTTTTGGTGCAGCACCCCTAAAAAAAATCCAGATTTGGATCTGGCCCAGATATTAAAAAAGGTTGAAAACCATTAATCTGTAGTCTTGCAGTCTTTAGGGAGTCTATTTTAATGCATTTTCTATATTTTTTTTTTTTTTAATTTATCCTGTTACAAAAGGTTTTAGGAAAATATTTGAATTTATTTTTTTTTTTTCAGACTGGAAGGAAACCCATTGTTGCTGCTCATGGAAACAGCTTGCGTGCTTTGGTGAAATATTTAGATAACATGTCAGAAGAGGATATTCTTGGTCTTAATATTCCAACAGGTAATATTTTTTACAAATACTACTATACAGTAATCCCTCGACTACCACAGGTGTTACATTCCAAACCCTCCCTCCCGCCCTGCATGATAGGTGAGAATCCATGAAGTAGAAACAGTACTGTATATTTTTTGTATATATTCATTTTATTATAAATGCAAAAATGATAGATGTAATTCCACAGATGAAACAACTGGTCATTAAATAAGAGATTAACTAATCCAACTCCCCCCGAAAAAAAAAAATTTCAAGCCCTGTGCTTTTAGTAGAAAGGATTATCTGGATGGAAGTATATCTCCTAACATTCATAGCATTCAGATTATCCTGTCGAATGTTATGCTTTATTGATTCAGTTTTCAATTAATCGTGCATTTTCTCATAGCATCGATATTCCATTGATGTTGTCATTTATTTTTAGAATGACATTGTAGGGTAGGTGTGAGAGGCCAAGCCTGGTCAGTTTGAACATAAAAAAAGGTGGGATATTCAGACCAGACATGGCCAGTTTAAATGTTAAAGGGTTTAACCATTTCTGAGAATTATCTCATTCGTTAAACATTTTTTTCCTCTTTATTTCAGGTATTCCACTTGTGTATGAACTGGACAAAGACATGAACCCCATCAAGCACTACTACATGGCTGACGAAGCTGCTGTGAAAGCTGCTATTGATAAGGTCGCTTCTCAAGGCAAGGCTAAGTAGAAGCTGAACACTTTAACACAAAACCTTTTTTCTTCATAAAAAAAAGAAAACAGCCGTTTTCCTTGATTATGTAACTTCTCTAATCATTTAAGTTTTTAATTAAATGGTCATTATGAAAAGAATGACCAGTTGCCGTATTTTATTTATTTCATTGTTTTTCTATATTTATGGAGAATAAATTATACCTTACACTTCCAGCTTCTTTTTTTATTCCTGTTTTCTTGGGTCTACAACTCAGACCTTGGTCACCTGGTTCCAATGGCGTACAAGTGACCTAAATCACAAGGTACCCACTGAATGGGGACGCTGGTCCTTAATTTTGAGGGGAGGAAACCAGTCGATTACATCAAGTCTGGTACATTATCAACCCCAAAGGGATGAAAGAGTAATGACAACCTTAGCAGGATTTGAACTCAGAACATCAAGAGCCAGAAGAAATGCTGCCAAACAGTTTGATGCATTGGGGTTGCTTTTTTTTTTACTTTCTCTTACATGTAAGATGTTTGGAAGGTTAGAATCTAGAGAAAGATACAGGTATGGCTGTGTGGTTAAGAAGTTTGCCATAGAACCTCCGGGTTAGAGGTTCAAATCCACTGTGTGATCACTGTCAGCTAGCACATTATCTTATATTCTCACAAGTATCTTGTCAGTGGAATTGGTAGACAGAAACTGAAGAAATCTCAAGTGTATATATAGGCGCAGGCATGGTCGTGTGGTAAGAAGTTTGCTTCCCAACCACATGGTTTCGGGTTCAAACCCATTGTGGGTCACCTTGGGCAAGTGTCTCCTCCAATAGCTTGGGGCCAACTAAACCATTAATGAGAGGATTTGGGAGAAAGAAGCCCATCATATGTATAAATATGTGTGTGTTCCCCACTTCCATTCAGCAAAACAGACTGAAAGAACAGGCACCAGGCTTTAAAGAGACCTGAATACTGGGCTTGGTTCATTTAACTAAAACTTCTTGAACACAATGATGTGAATACATATATATAAGCATAAACCCATCCCCTTATATGAATACATCAGCATTTAAATGAGTTTCTTTGTCATGGAACTTTGAGGTTCAACAAACAGGGGACAATAAAATACAGACCAGACAGAAGTAAGTACTAAGAGTTAATATGATCAATTTAGACCCTTGAAGGCAGCTCTGAAAACTAAAACCAGAAAAAGAGTGTGCGTACACACACACACAGTCATCTGTATGGATATAATACTTGGAATATAATTGTTAAAATCAACTGTTTATCCATTACATCGAGTTTCTTGCCAGAAAAACACACATAAAATAGCATATCAATAGAGATGTGATGCACACCCACATTTTACATTAATACTAAAACAAGAGGGGACAAAAAAAATTTTGTATTCTTGGATTTTTCTTCAATTTCTTGTTTTTCATTTATTCTTTGATTTCCAAATCAATGTAGAATACAAAAATAAATGTCCATCATAGAAATATTTGTAATGTGCAAGTCCAACAATTTTACAGTTCTTCAATCCGAGGCAAATAAGGCAAACCTTCAATAAAAACCCCTCAGTCAAAGAGAAACAAAACATAAAAGCATTTACAAAATAATAATAAATGGCTTCTCATAAAATTTGGCAGAAGGGTGGAAATTTATTTTCTGATTTTTAAAAAATTCATTGCCTTTCAAATGAACAGCTGCTTTTTGTTCCAGATGGCCATTTTTTTTTAAGGAAGAATTTTTTGGAATGCTATCTCAACATTGACGAGTGGGAAGTAATGTTCATCGTTCTCAGCTGCTTGGAGCACCAAGAAGATACCTGGAAGGAGAGAAAAGAGAATTTACTCTAAGATCCACAGCTAATCATCATCATAATTTAATGTTTGCCATGCTGGGGTTTAATGGTTCACCCAGAACTAGCATACCAGAGGACTGTATCAAGCACCAATGTCTACTTTGGTGGGGGTCTCTTTGACTGGATGCCGTTCTTAAAAACAAATTACTTTACACAGTGTAGTGGTTGATTTCTTTTTTCTATGTGGCACTGCAACCAGTAAAGTCACCAAGTAACTCGCAAGACAAGCATTTCGCCCGGTGTGCTAACGATTCTGCCAGCTCGCTGCTTTACAATTACCAAAATATTGCCTGCAATTCTGGTACAGACATAAACACAAACGGACCAGGAGCAGTAGTAAAAGTATATCAAGTGCAGACAGTGGAAGGTATTTATGATAGAGGAATAGATGGGAAGTAGTTTGGTCAGATCATAGGTGGTTTGACCGTTCAGAAGGTTGGTAAGTAGTTGGCCAGTTCTGGTACATCCACTGTACACCAACAAGTTAGGTTCAGTCCCAACAAAAAGCACCTTGAGTGAGTTTCTTCTACTATAGCCCCAGGCTGATTTATGCCTTACAAGAGACATTTGGTAGAATGGAAATTGCATGGAAGCCCATCATGTGTGTTTCTGTGTCCACCCTAAACCCGTCATCACTGCTTGACACCCAGTGTCGGTTTTTTTACATCCACATCACTTAGCAATTCGGCAATTGAGACTGATAGAATAAGTATTGGGTTCAATCTGGTTGACTAAAACCCATGATGGTGGTGCCCCAGCATGGCCACTGAAACAAGTAGAAGATCAAAGAAGATAGATTATAAAGTATGGTTGGATGAGAAAAGATTAAAGAAATTACTCGTTGGCTTTGTTTAATTGATTGGCTAAACTAAAATCACATCAACAATCGTCACAGCTAAATACCACATCATTTAATAGTGTAGCTGCACTGTCAATCTTAATCTTGATTCTCCACAAAGAACAGCAAGTGGTATTCTGTAGCAAGGCAGCCTAATTCACTAACAGCAACTCTAGTTGATATCTTCATAAAACTATTTCTGTTAAGTACTTCTGCCATCAAAATTTTACCACAGATAAATTCTTCAGTAACAGAACTGCCAACTGCTTCCCACACTTATAAGGTTTCGACATATTAAGAATCTGAGCCACAGCTTTGCTACAAACTGAAAAATGTTGGAATGCATTCTGACATTATCATTTATAAAAGTTTCACGTTCAGGCAACCAGCTTCGAATCTTAAGGAATTATGCCATTTACAAGATAAAGATTTACTTCTGCGACAAACTGTGATTGTTAATGTGAAACTGAATTAATTAATCTTCTAGCTTCCAAACTGCTACATCTTGGCCATTCTCCATGGCAACACCTTTGCAATCACGTTCACAAGGTGCGACTAAACATACCATTTGCTCTGGGACATAAGCCACCCCTCTCCTTTTTCTTTTCGTTTTCTTTGTTTCCTTGATGAGGTAATTATCAGTTTCTTTTTCACAATAATTTCATCGTTTATAATTTTAGTGTTTTTTTCTTTCTTTTTTCCCTATAAAAATGTTAAAGAAATCTAATTGCCACGCTCGTTAATTGTTCTGTTTATATGTTAGATTAGATATAAAAGCAAGATTTATCCGCCACTAAACCAGACAGGAAGCGACATGTGAAGAAATAGTCTTCAGCACCATTAAATAATATAAATGTTGAGGTGAACTTTACCATTCTCCTCTCGCTTTGACAGCTTGTTTCCTTACTAAGCGTTTCTTATCGTCTAAAACGGGACCAAGTGCTCGAATTACTTCTCTTCGGTATGGCAGTAGAGTGGTTGTCGGTAGTTGTGTCAAATTCTCTAAACACTCAAGCGAAGCAATGCGTACTTTCTGCAGCAAACATAAAAACAAACAAAAATTATTACAGAGTTACATCTCTTTATTTATTTGTTTGGTTATTTTAATTATCAATAAGAAGAAAAAAAGAAGAAAAATACTCTCAGATAACGACTTCTGAAACTGTACACTTTTGAAGAATATAAAAAAAAAAAAAATAGATTTTAATAACACATGATTTTAAAAAAATATTTCTGATAAAATGAGAAAAGCTAATATATATTTTTTTCATGCTCAGAATTGCTGAAGCATGGAATAAACTACCAGCATCAGTTGTTAACCATCAGGACACTACACCTTTCAAAACTTCCATGCTTCCCAAAATTCACCAACAACACACCTGATACCCCCACCCCCTTTTTTATCCTATATACTGTTCAGGCACTCTTAGCTACTTTTTCTAATGGGTTGTAGTACAGCACCTGAGCAGCACTGTATACAATAAGTTCATTGTCATTTTTAAGTATCATATTATTTTTTAAGGTTGAAATAAAAAAAGAAGATAAGATAAATAGCTACCTCATCATTATCATCATCGTTTAACGTCCATTTTCCATGCTGGCATGGGTTGGACAGTTTGACTGACACAACATTTTTTTTTAATAAATATAAATAAAAAACAAAAAAAAAGGCAAGTTACCATTGAAGCATTTGTTTCAGAGAGTTTGATTAACTTGGGTACAACCAGATTAACATGCTGCGCTAGAAGATTTGGGCTTTCATCCAGTACGGTCTTCATAGTTGCCATTGTGGACATTTGGAGTTTGTTGTCGTCAAACATCAGAGCTAACACCAACATTGGTACCAACTGGCAAGAGAAAAAATAAGAGAGAGAGAAAAGTAATAATACTAAAAGGGAAGAATCAAATATTATTGATTGAGGTCGGAAAACATTTAAATGTTTACAATACGAGCAACTAACACACGGATCACACCATTGTTTCAATTAGAGCAAGACTCAGAAGCTGCTACAAGATGATATACTACAACAAGTTTATTAATAGGTCCACCAATGCCTCTTTCACAGGTAAATCTTGACTGCATTACCTGTATTTGCTACTTTTTATCTTTTACTTGTTTAGGTCATTGGTCTGCGGCCATGCTGGGGCACTGCTTTGAACGGTTTTAGTCAAACGAATTGACCCCGGTATTTATTTCATTTCTTGTAAAAGTCTGGTGGCTTTGTGTCAGGTGATGAGAGGTCATGGGTGAGAAGAAGACAAATGCAGACTCATGGTTTGAATGGCGTTGGTCACAGATGAGCTCAGAGCCAAGCAGAGGCTATACAAGCTTCATCATCATCATTTTGTCATTGCTGTAACATCCACTTATCCATGCTAGCATGGGTTGGACAGAATTCACTGGAGCAGATTTTCTACAGCCAGAAGTGCTCCCTGTCACCCAACCTTCACCTAGTTCCATGTTAATATTTCCTCCATGGCCAGAAGACAAGGGGACAGGGGAACATGTAAGTGTGTGTGTGTGTGTGTGTGTATTTATATTTATATATATATGTGTGTGTGTGTGTGTGCATATGTGTTACACACACACACAATGGGATTCCTTCAATTTCCATCTACCAAATTAGCTCACAAGGTTTTTGTTGGCCTAAGCTGCTACACAAAGACATCAAAAGCAGTTTTGCTCTCATAAGATAGATTTGAGCACTAATTAACAGCTACTTAATGAATTAACAACTGTATGAACGAATTTATTCAATACTGAGCAATTGCAGTGAACCCAAAGTACATTTCGGGTGTTGTTTAGCCTTGGGTCAACCGTCACAACCATCCAGAGATTTTAGAGGTATATAGAAAACATTCTCATGTGTCCTTTCCTTATTTATAATGATAGGATGTGATTTGGCTGTTATTTCTAGCAGATTGTGTTGTGACCATGCAAAGAGATTCGCTCTTGTGCTCACCCACCCTGAATGAAATGCAATACTTACAGGTGGGAGTTTGGAGACAAGAACTTGATGTGGTAGAAACGTTAATAAATGTGACACGGCTATCAGATAATTCTTCTTTAACTCTGAAATATGGAAAAAGAAAAAAAAGAAAACATTTAGTGGACTTTGCCATTTCACACAAGTTACAATCCTTTGTTGTTAAGTACCAGACATTATGTTTTTAGACCTAATCATACAATATTTTTATATTTTTTACAAGAGATACAATTTCCAAATATGTTTTAACGTCCACTTTTCTAAGCTGGCATGGGTCAGGTGGAAATCACTGAGGAAGATCTTCTATGGCCAGATGCCATTTTTGTAGCCAACTTTTACATTTCCAAACAAGGTTAATATTTCCTCATGGCCAAATACATTTTTGCAGACATTAAATCAATGATAATGGATCCCTGCCTGAAGAGTGATTTTCCAGCAATGAGCCAAAGAGGCTGAAGAATTTATGGAGCTAAGCTTCGTCTCCAAAGAAGCCCTAATTATTTGGAAAATCCTTGCAGAGGCATAGAGATACTTACCGGATTTTACTTCATGGAATGATTTTGACAGATGCTGTACATTTTCAACAAAAAGCCTTTGCTTGTACATAATACGGATCTTTGCATGTTGGGGTTGGCTTAAAACATCTTTATATTCAGAGAGAATGAGAAACATCCCTTCCGCTGCCGCTTCTCCCAGCTCTTCATCACTCAATAGATTAAATACCTAAAGTTAGAAGTAAAATAGGAAGAGATCAGGAAACAGACCAGATTTGATGCTATACAAGAAGTACTGGTATTCAAAAAAGTTAAAAAACAAAAACTCCCAAAAAAAGAAAAAAAATCATCCTCGGTCTTCTATGCTAAGTTGAACCTCCCATAAGCTAATTTTGTCTTTGACACACTTATTTCCTGAATATGCTGAAACTGGAGTGTATGTTTTATGCCAATGAATACGATGTTGAGTGCTGCTCACAGAAGGGGACAATGGCAAAAAGGAAACCAAAGTTGATACTGAGTTGGAGATAGTGGTGTGTCTGTCTGATTAATAGCTCGGACATAATTTCAACCACAAGGTCCAGCCCTTGCAAGTCAGTTTACAGCACCCCACAAACAGATTATTGAATGCCTGCATCTCAGAGTGGTTATCTCCTCTTCAGCAAAAGAGACTTGAAAGGCAGATGCTGCAAAATGACACAAAACTCAGATCCCTCTTATGATATTCCTGTCATCATTCAATGGTTGGTTGCACTATCCAGGAGCTCGCCATAAATAAAATACAGGGAGACAGCGCTAAGCAGTTACCAGTTCAAATATGCTTGAAGTTTGTATTTACACTCATCACTGCTTAGAGCTGTCAGCCTGGACTTCATTTGAAAGTTATTTTGAAAAAGTAAACGGCTAAATGCTTTTCCATACTCTTAGAGAATTGCTGTGTTGTTTGTTTATTATGAACACCTCTATGTATATATATATATATATATATATATATATATATATATATATAATGGAGAAATTGTACAATATGTATAAATAGATGATGAGTAAAGCACCGGCACAGTTTCGATTCCCTGTTGTTATCCGTAGATTTACTGCAGGAACTTTGCAGTAGCAGTTGGGGTAACAGTATTAAATAAAATAGGAGATGGAATGTGTAATAGACTTTATTGCATACAACACACGTTTCAACCTGCTCTGGGTCTCTTCAGGTACATCAATAAAAAGTCAGAGATTTCCTGAGTCATAAATATGTACAGTAACATAACCTTCATTTTGGATGGATGCTATAAAAAAAATCAACGTGATAGTTAAAGAAATAAAATGTAAGCTTACCAGTCCAACAAAGTTGTTAGCTTCAGAATGAGCAGAGATAAGGAGAGCTTTAGTAATCCAGAGCCACAAATGTAAAGCTTTCGCTCGAAGATCACCTGAAGAGTTATTTTTATTCATTAATTTATCTTTAAGTTGCTCTTGTAAACGATCTAAACATTCTTTGCCAGGAGAAGCTGGAACAAAAAAATAAAAACATATTTTTAAGCAATTAAACTCTTTTTTTTGCAGGTGGAAACATAACAAAGGATGGAAGCTCAGCTGAAGGAACTCTAGAGAAGGGGCATTAGGCTAGGTGGTGAGAGGCTAAAGCATGATAAGGGGACAAGCACAAGTGTCTTGCTACAGAGGAGATGCATGACAACCCAACATTATATAAGGACAGGCAGGAACAGCTGGGAAGGAGTTGCAGATGGTGGGGACAGTGTTTCCAGCATCTGAAGTTCCATCATATTACATAAGGAAAAACACTTACTCTGTCCGTGTTTGTTGATAAGGCCGGCAAAACATTTGGCTGCTGCTGTTCGTGTTATTTGATCTTTGCTTTGTAATGCAAGGCCAGCAAGTTGCTCGAGCAACTGTTGCAAGTCATCAATGGAAACCTGAAAATGAAACAAATCAAAAAATCACATCAGATACATTTTGGGATGGTTCTTTCCATTCACACACACACACACACACATTAGTTTACTTTCCAGCCACATGGTTCAACCCCCACTCCACAGCACACTGAGCAAGTTTCTTTTTGTCTAGCCTCAAGCTGACCAAAGCTTCATGAGTGGACTTGATAGGCAAAAACTGAAATTCCTCACTATGTATATATGTGCAGGTGGAAATGCTTGGGTCTCCTTGACTCGGTTTCACATGATAGCTGCAAACAAGAGCCTCATCATATGTACACATTGCATTTACGATGCAATGTGTACATATGATGACCCTAACCCTAACCTGTAATTAAAGTCAGAAGGCTTTGGTCGGACCAGGGCTAGAGTAGAAGACACTTGCTCAATGTGTCACCATGCGGTGGGACTGAACTCAAAACCATGTGGCTGGGAAGCAAACCTCTTCACCACATAGCCATGTCTACACCTGTAAATATTACAATCGTTTGTTTTATTATTAAAGAATGTCTGAAACAAAAACTCTGAAGAAATAAAATTTGACTAAAAATAGTTGAATCAACTTTTTTTTTATTAAAACAATAAAAATACTGCTGCTTCTATTGCCAAACTTCATTCGAGTGGGGAATTAAAATTCCACTACCATAAAAGAAAAATGTCTTGATAAAGTGTAAAAAAAAAACTAGATGCCACTTACCTCAGGAAGAAGACTGCATATGACAGCCATTAAAAATCCTATCAGTCGTGTTTGTTTGACAGATGTTGGCTGAAAGACATGAAAAATATAATCAATGAAGTTCTAAAATAGAAATAAAATGAGTTTCTGTAATCAAGAAGAAAAAAACATGTTAACCCTTTTGATCCCAACTAAGACCATTTATGGTTTGAAATACAAATATTGTGTTTTAAATAAAAACTTTCCAACAAAATATCAATTTTATGTCTCAAAAATCAGCTTAATAATAACTGCTATTTCATTAAATTCTTCATTATTTTCTAAATTAATTGAAACATTAATCTATTTCAGGATAAATATAGTAAAAAAAAAAAAAGAGAGATTAAAATACCTGATAAGTTCTGCTAACCAATTTACAAGTCAATTAAAGAGCCTGCAAAAGGTCACCTGACCAGCTAGAAATAGTAACTAAATTCTCACAAAACTACACTTGAGTGTTTTACAAAACATGAATGACACATTGGACAATGCAGTCAAAGATATTCAAACAGAAAGGATGGGCATGGCTGGACTATCTTTACTCATAAGGTCTGCTTTATCAAGGCTGACTAGAGACAAACCAACACTACTTTTGCAATTTTTAACTCCCAATATTCTACTTTTAAATTTTAGTTTAATACAAAGCATCTAAATGAATTAATTGCAAATATTATCAGTCAGTTCCCAATGTTAAACTACCAGGCATTTAGGTGTAGGTAACTATACTGACTAATCATAATTCAACATCTAAATGATGAAACTCATTCTTTATGACATGTGTCTACTCTAGCAGAAGTGAGAATCAGCAAAGTTAGGAACATAAATTGTGACTAAGGTTTGGTGGAAGATTTTAATTCAAAACTTATGCAAACAAGACTCAGAGCCAGAACCGGTTTCAGCCGGGTTGGTAATGAAAGGGTTAAACACAAACAGATCAAAAGCCACAAATCATAGGTCAGCCTGATTATGTTAATCTTAGGTTTAATCAACAACAAAAGGTTTACTATACCTTTAATGGACAAAATTTCATGTTCAAAGAAGCAGAAATGTCAAATACACTAAGATCTTGGTGAAGGAAAAGCCGTATCATTTGTTCCGATAATTCTTCTCCTTTCCTATAAGAAAAACACACCGTAAACAATTAAAAATAGGTGAATAGGCAGAACTGGTTAAAACATTGCTTTAAATACATCATCATTTATCTCCATTCAACATGAACTTTTCCATACTTGCAGAGGTCAAACAGAATTTGTTAAGGCAGATTTTTCTACAGCCAGATGCCAACACTCACTTGCTTCACCAATATTTTTTCCTGATGGCTTCATAATGATATCCATTAAAATGTCAACATTATAATCAAAGGGTACGTGTATGACATATGCCGAGGAACACAACTGCTGGCAGCAAAGGTCAGACTTTCTGAGAAATTTTATTAAATTGAAAATAAAACTTTTCTTTTACCTTTTGTCAAGCCTTGTTGAAATTTCCCTCAAGATAGAGCTTGTGCAGTCTGTGATTGAGTTTGTGGTGGACGAGACTTCACTTTCGACAAGATGACAAATGTTTAACTTTAATAATTGAGGCAGCAACCATGAATAAAAATACTCCGGACACATAAACGGGTGGTCAGAACAGTTGATGATTGTAATTTTGAGTAACGATTCCATTCCTTCGTGAAATAATTTACTGACATCAGACGTTCTATTGGGATCGCCTACAAACACAACAGAGCTTTCTTTAGATGGCATTTCAGCAAACAAAGTCTAAAAAAAGGGCAGCAAAAACACACTTCTTGCCCCTTAGTTTCTTTCAATGTTTTATGTCTCTACTCCCTAACCAGGCATCTTGGCAGATAAGCATCATCAGTTCACCCAGTCAAGAGTCACAGAAAATCAAAAGAAACATAAATCAACTATGCTTCATTATCAGATAATTAACCTTTCTGCTGCCAACCCACCCTGAAACTGCCCATGGTTCTATTAGACAAATTCTTCTTTGTTTTATCGTGATCTTAATTACAACTTTCCATCAAAAGTTCGTATTATGTTCCAAACACCAGCTTAATCAGCTTAATAATGACAAAGTTTATCATTATCATCGTTTAACATCCGTTTTCCATGCTGGCATGGGTTGGACGGTTTGACTGAGGTCTGGAGAGCCAGCAGCTGCACCAGGCTCCAATCTGATCTGGCAATGTTTCTACAGCTGGATGCCCTTCCTAACACCAACCACTCTGAGAGTATAGTGGGTGCTTTTTACATGCCACCGGCATAGGGGCCAGTCAGACGGGCTTGGCATCGATCACATTCGGATAGTACTTTTTTCGTGACACTGGCACGGGAGCCTGTCAGGTGGCCCTGGCATCAATCACATTCAGATAATGCTTTTTACATTTTCCTAAATTTTCCATTATTTTCAAAATTAACCGAAACAAAAGCCACATGTTTCAACAGAAATATGATAATGAAAAGGTTAAAGTCAGCACTATTGTGAAATACTTGTGTGTGAAGGTGATTAATAATGCAAATTACACTATTAAAGGTATTAAAGTGGATTCCATTACCTTTAACTAAATTCTCTAACCAAATCCAAATTTCTGGTAAGACAGCTTTTGTGAGTGAAGGTTGCATACAAATTGAAGAAAATATTTCTAGGGCACTGTTTATGTTTATTTGATGGCTTTGGTTCGATATGTTGTCTCTGGTTCCTGAAATCAAACTAACAGAAATGTAGATAACTAAAGGAAAACAAAATACAAAAAAATTGAGAGATGAAGAAAATACCAAAAGCAAAGCACCACAACTGATCTCTTTACATATAATCTGTATGGAATAAATCTTTCTTGATCTACAATTCCAAACCAAGAAAAATCTACCAAAATTGAAGGGGAAATTGTGCCTGTTGCAATTTAGTGCCAAGTAAACTCTGAAAGAGTCTGACCATTGCAAACAGTGTGTCAAGGACTATGCTGTCCATTGTGTCCCTTCCTTCTTCAAACACTGGTATATTTTATCTTTTATTTGCATGCGGCACTGGAATGCAGTCATGCTGGAGCACCTCTTTGAAGGGTTTCGCTTGAACAAATCAACACCACTACTTATTTTTTAAACTTCATACTGATTCTATCAGTGTATCTTGCTGAATTGCTAAGTCTGTGGTGATCTAAACAAACCAACACTGGTCAATAAGTAGGAGAAGGGGCACAAACACATAAGTAAAGAATACTACTAACCATTCTTTAAGATTTGAAACAATGCTGGCAGAACATTCTGTTGTATGATTTCTGGGTATTTGACTGATGCTTCAGATAATGTAGAAATACACTGAGATCTGCCAACAGAATTTGAAGGAGAAAAAAAAAGATAAAGAAAGAAAGAAAGAAAAAAAAGAGAACATTAATGTTTACAGTTTGAATAAATAATTAAATAAATTGATTTTTCATTAGGGCAACACTTGTTGACTTCTTACAAAGGGACAGATCTTATCATCCTCATTTAACATCCCTGTTGCTATGCTGGAATGGGTTGCATGGTTCGAGAGGAGCCGGCTAGGCAGAGGACAGCACAAAGCTCTACCATCTGCTCTACTCTGGTTTCTAGGGCTGCAGTCCTACAGCAGTTTCAGAATGATCAAAACTTTCAGGAATTTATCTAAATAACCAAGTACTTCATTATCAAGCTAATAATTGATTGACAGAATTGTTAGAGCATTAACACAATACCTTGTGGTATTTAATTATGACCTTTGTGTAGTGAGTTCAAATCCTACTGAGGTTGGCTTTGCTTTTCATCATTTTAGGATTGATAAAATAAAGTACGAACCGAGTATTGCAAATGATATAAATCAACTGCTCCCTAAGAACCATGAGCCCTTTGCCTGTCCTGTCCATCACATGTGATACACAAGATATATTTCCTTGGCATCCATGCATCATATATGATATACATTCCCAATTTTTTTCAACCACCAGAGGAACTTGAGACTCATGAAAGGAAAGCTTTATGTTACTCAGACCATATGAACCAAAGGCTGACTAAAAGCCTTGAAACAAGCCTGGACATTGAGGACAAACTTATGAAAATGCTTTGGATAAGCAAAGGGTGAAACAAATATTTTGAACATAACCTAACAAAAATCTCCTCTAAAAACAAGGATGGCAGGGTTTCATTTAAATATGAACACCATAGAATGAGATATTTTGTATTGTAGAACAAGAGGTCAATCTCAGGTAGGTAGAGATAATGAATGGATTAAATCCAATACTTACCTTAGAATTTCATCTTTTGTTTTACTCATAACTATGAGAATGTGTTGCATAATTAACGCCTTTTTATCAGGGTCGAGGATATCGTGATAATCCAACAGCAAAGCAAGACACTTAACACTAATCAAACAAAGTGAGACACTCGAGTTACTTAAACAAGTTGTGAACATGGCAAATATTTTGTTGAGATGCTGAGAGACAGGATTTTCTTCTGTAGAAATTAGAAAGAGAAAGAAAAAAAAGAGAACAATGATATTAATCAGCTTCCAATAGAAGGAGTGAAATATATGCAACAAGTGACAGAAAGAGAACAAGAAATATCCGATGTTTCAGAGAGTGTGGTTTTTTGTTTCTTTTCTATGTAACTAGAATCACAGTTGAGGTTAGGGATCAATTTTACAATAAAAAAGAAGTCTACTCACCATTCTTCAAATCTGGTAAAGATTTGGTAGCTTCTAAAAACCCATATATACACCTCAGAATAAGAACTTTCCAGTTTGACTGTTGAATATAAGAAATACAGAAGATTAACAGTGAATGAATCAATAATTGTGGAACATCACTCTATTTAATTGTGCAATGACATGTTGTGATAGAGAAAATTCATTTTCCATATGTGTGTGTGTGTGTGTACATAAATAAGTAGGTGACCACAGCATGATTAAATGGTCAAGAAGGTCACTTTGCAACTACGAGGTGGAGAGGAGGGGAGAGGAGGAAGTGGAAAGGAGGAGGAAAGGGAGAGGAAGAGGAGGTTAAAACAAAAGAGTAGTAATGGCAGGAGTTCAAATTCTGCAGATCCTGAACAAGCAAACAATTAATGAGAACCTAGAAATTATGTCTCCTTACCTGACATGCTTTCTCATTCATCTCCAAGAGCTCTGGTAGTTTTTGTTGAAGAATATAAATTGCAGAAACTTTTGATGCCGAAGCAGCACTATGAAGAAGCTTCATGTGATTAACAAACTGTTCCTCCTGTTGACTATTTAATCGGCAAACTGAAATGGAGAACATTCTAATGTATCCTTTATTTATTTAATCTGAATATTTGGTCAGCAAAAACACAAAGAAACACAATCAAAACAGTCTAAAATAACAGATGAACTGATCAATTCTGAAACTCGGTTTCTTTCCAGATCTGTTTCCCTCCTTACATGTTAATCTGGAATTCACCATAACAAACTGTTATATGCATCACTGCTTCTAAGTTGTGCAGAGGATGCATGACCAACCATGCAAGTCGTTGTATTGTTGCAACATGCAGCAGAATGTTGCTGTTCATTTTAATTTACAAACACATACTTGATAAGTTGCATTTTAATACACACCTCGATATTGTTTTACCTTCTTTTACTTAATTCTTTGTTGAATATACACCTATATATATATATATATATCAATAAAACAAAATATTGCTTATCAGGCATGAAACAATTGGTCAGCCACTAGTTATATTCTTTAACTCTTTAGCATTTAAACTGGCTCAAACTGGCCAGATTTGGCCTCTCACACCTACCCTACAATGTCATATACAGTCACATCATCGAAATCTCAAAGCTATGAGATAATGCATGGTTAATTCGAAACAATGAGAATAAATAAGCATTACATTTGACCGAGTAATCTGAATGCTAAAAGGTTACATTTAAACCCCTACAGCCTTGAAATACAAATAAACAACAACGACATTAAAAGAGAACAAATAAACATCAGTTTTAGTCCAGTTGTTCTGGCACCAGTTACATTTATTATGTTATGGTGACATAACAATTTTATTTACACAGCAGCCAGCATTGATAAAGACAAAGTCTCAAAACTGAGATCATGGTGAAGGAATGTAAGTGGAGGGGTGATAAGATATGACATCTTCAGCTTAGTCTCGAAAATATTTGAGATGCAAGGGTGGCTGGGTGGTAAGAAGTTTGCTTCCCAACCACACTTCAAGCGTCTTCTGCTCTAGCTCCAGGATCACCCAATGGCTTGTGATTGAATTTGATAGATGGAAACCGTGTGGAAGATCCTCATCATCAACTTTTAACATCCATTGTCCATGCTGGCATGGGTTGGACAGTTTGACCAGGGCTGGGAAGCTGGAAGGCTGCACCAGACTCCAGTCTGATTTGGCAATATTTCTACAGCTGGATGCCCTTCCTAACACCATGCATACAAACAAACATACACACATGGATGTGTTTTGTGTGTGTGTGTGTGTGTGTGTGTGTGTGAGAGAGAACTTGTCAACTTCCCCCAATGCTTAGCAGCCAATGCTGGTTTGTTAGCATGTCTGTGACTCAGAAGGTCACCAAAAATACTGAAGTTGATATATTTGACGGAGACCCCCCCACACACACACAAGACAGTGCTCCAGTAAAGCCACAGTTCCATGATTGAAACAAGTAAAAAATACAAGAATTTGACATTTAAAATTTTCTCTCATAAAAAGAAAACAAAAAGTTCTTTTTTTTTTAAAGTTACCTTTTAAAATATAATTCAAGAAGGAATTCAAAGGACTCTCGCTGTCATCCTGAAATTATTGAAAAAAAAACAACAAAAAATAAGATTTAAAATGACAAGTGATAGAATGGTACTGATTTATAGATAAAAAAACAAGTAGAAATAAGTCTAAGAGAGAGAAGGCAAAAGAGGGATGGAGCTGACCATTGCTGGACATGTTTTAGCCAAAAGTTTTTGGCTTTATCACAGACTCACTAATGCTGCCATGTTAACTTGATGCTGACCAGGGACTCTGTGAGTCTTAAGACTGATTTTTGCCAGCTGAGTGAACAGGAGTAACGAGTAGTGTTAGATTCTTCTACCACCATCATCATCATTGTTTTAATGTCCACTTTTCCATGCTTGAATGGGCTGCATGGAATTTGTTGAGTAAGATTTTCTGCAGCTGGATGCTCTTTCTGTCATCAGCCTTCAACTATTTCCAAATAAGGTAATATTTTCCCCGTGTCCCATGGAAAAACAGAAAATGAACACACCTACTTATATGACAGAAGATGACCACTAGTCTGGGACAGACAGACTTGAAACCTTCATAAGAATCTAAGCGAGCAACTAATAGCATAAACAGCAGAACAATTTACCTCAATTATTTGGTCAGTCAACGTAGATGTAATATTTTGTGTTGCCTTCAAAGCAGCCTCTTGAGCTTCTTTACTGCCAGATATCAACTGAAAGAACAAATTACACAACATTACAAGAACACCATTGCCAAAACAGTCTCTTTCTCTCTTATTAAAATTATCTACAATCAATTTATAGCTTTGTGGTTGATGTTTGATCAATATTGACATAATAGATGATATTGTTCTCATTGTCATTGTTGTCATTTTAACGTACACTTTTCTGAGCTTGCATGGGTCAGATAGAGTTTGCTGAGGCAGATTTTCTACAGCTGGATCCTCTTCCTGTGACCAACCCTTACTTGTTTCCAAGCCAAACCTGGACACGTGTACCTTCTCATCAAAATAGAAAACAAAGTAAAAGTCTCACCTCATTTCTGAATATGGAGAAGAGCACGTTTAATGATAAATATTTATTGAGAGCTTCAGCTCCATACACAGGGGAAACCTCAGCCTGAAAGAAAAGAGAGACAAAATACAAGTCAAATAGGGTGAAACATAGCAACTGTTTAGGTGGGATAAGCTACACAAGAAGAAATTAACAAAAAAACATCTTTAAATAGTCTTGAGGCAAGATCTCTCAGAAATACTTAAAAAGAAGCTACGCAAGTTAGATAATGATAAAAACTTGTAATTGAAATAATAACAGCAACAAATAATAGTTTAAGTATTATTATTATTATTATTATTATTATTATTATTATTATGATTAAATTCTGCCGAGGTCAGCTTTACCTTTCATCCTTTCGGAGTTGATAAATTAAGTACCAGTGAAACACTGGGGTCAATGTAATCAACTAATCCCCTCCTCCAAAATTTCAGACGTGCTTTTAGTAGAAAGGATTATTATTATCAAATAGAAACATTATTATTTTCTACTTATTAGATCAGTAACTGTGTGTCACTTTGAAAATTATAATTATTATGGTGAATTGGCAGAATCGTTAGCACACCAAACAAAATCCTTAGCAGGTTTCATTCATCTTTATGTTCTGGGTTCAAATGCCACCAAAGTTGACTTTGCCTTTCATCCTTTCAGGGGTCAATAAAAAAAAGGACCAGTTAAGTACTGAGTAATAGACTTACTCCCTCTCCACAAATTTCAGGCTCTGTGCCTATAGTAGCAAGGATTATTATTATTACTAATATTATTTCCTAGCCATTGTCCCTACATAGAAGCAAAACAATTATTAGAGATCAATAGATTTGAATTGATTTCAGACAAATTCTAACAGCTTTTATTTTACTAAAGGTCAACAACTGATTTTTGCCATTAAAATTAGTAGCTGATTTAGAAATATACATTTAAAAATCAAAATATAGTTTTTATCCACGTTTAACCTTTCTCATACAAGCTCACATGTTTTTAGTCTTCACATCCAACCCTTTTGTTATCAGATTTCTAAAGAAATACACTGCCTTTGTTTCAATTGCTTTTGAAAATAATTAAGAATTTAGTGAAACATTTTTTTAATATCTTTATTATTGAGATAGTAATTAGAAAATTAATCGACATGGGATTTTGATCACTTTAGAACAGAAAGTTGATATTGTTGAACCCAGGTGGCTTTGGGTGGTGAGTGGTATCAAAAGGGTTAAATTAAAAACTTTCCATCATAATTTTAGCATCAACAAAAACAAAGAAAAAATGCTATGCACCAAGTGCCTGCTTTATGATAATAGGGCTATTTTTAAAATTAATCAATACAATTAAACAGTGTATCATCATTATCATCATCATTTCATATCTGTTTTCCATGTTGGTAAACCAGAAAATGGCACCAGGCTCCAGTTGTCTGTTTTGGCCTTGTTTCTACAGTTGGATGCCCTTCCTAATGCCAACCACTTCACAGAGTGGCACTGGGTGCCTTTTACATGCATCAGCATGGTGCTTTTTATGAGGCACCAGCACCCTTGGGACTGCCAAGTAGGGGATAAAGACTTGCTAAACATGTGGGAATTAATGGACAGTCAATTAAATCAACCCCAGTATGCAACTGGTACTTAATTTCTCGACCCCAAAAGGATGAAATGCAAAGTTAACCTCAGTGGAATTTGAACTCAGAATGCAAAGATAAACGAAATACTGCTAAACATCCATTGTTTCATGTTTGCACAGGTTACAAGGTTATATGTGTAGGAGTAATAAAATAATAATGGAAAACAAATTTTTTAAAACTTACCAAAGTTTGCATGGCATCGATTCGAGAGTCTGGGACATCTGAAGATAATTTGTCAAAAAGGAGTGGCAGTACAAATTCAGCAAAACGAGGAGTTGCAGTTAAACATCTGCGAAGACTGAGGACTAAATCTTCCTTTTCAATACCATGCGGATTATCTGCAGGCTAAAAACAACAGAAATTAAATGTAAATTGACAAAAATAGAAATATTCTACAGGGACCAAAATATTTTAACAGTGGGATGAGAATATGATACAAACTGAATTATCAACCCATCCATTTTCACTAGTTAATATTTCTAGAAGGATTGTTGAGGTTAGAGACCTCAGGCACCTCCACCATAGGGTACCGTGTAATGACAATGGTCATTACACTTTCCAGCTGGGTTCCCAAATGTAACTGACTAAGATTATGGATATTATCCAACCATCTCATTCTTGGTCTACCCCTATGTCACTTGCCAATTGGCTACATTCTAATCACATGTCTATAGTACAAGAGTTGTGAGCTCACAATGCAGAGAAGCAGTGGCTCAACCTGGAGAGACACCCTGATCTCTGAGCTATCCACCCCCATTAAGTAACATTTCTACAGAAATCCTTCACAGGAACTCCATTTCAAATTTAGGCCACTTGAATTTGCAATCAAATTCTTGAGATCATTGCCCAACATTCAGGACTACAGGCAAGGACACACGTGGAACCTGAATTGCAGATTACAAATTTAGCTTAGTTTTTTTTTTTTTTTAGTTTTTTTTTTTACCAGCTTCTCTTCTTCTAAAGACCGAATGCTGGAATGGGTGCATTACTGTGCCAAAAAACCACGTGGTTGAGAAGCAAGTGTCTTAACCACTCAGCCACACCTATAATTTATACTAATTTAATTTTAGGACTACCATATCTTAATTTTTTTTTTTAATATTCAATACATATTCTTATTAAAGCATTTTTAAGCAATGGTTCATTGTTAAACAGTTTCTGCACCAGTGAAAATAAATGAAGATATAAAAATGATTTCAGAGAAAATATTCCTCAAAAATATTCTTTAAATTATAAAGGAATTGTCTAAAAGGTAGCAGCAGTTAAGAATGGTGAATTCTGAAATGGAAGTGGGGAGTGGTTACTCACTTGCGGATAATTCTAGGAAACAATGGCAAATAAATAAAATGGTAGGAATAACAATAAAATGTTCCTGCTTAAAACAAGAAAAGCAAAAAAAAAAAAAAAGGAACAGCGTTATTACGTGCAAAATCATTTTAAAGATGCACAAAATTCAATCATTAGTGGCTATTAGAGATACTTACAGGTTGAAAGTCTATAGGAAAATAACAGGCAGTAATTTCAAACATTTCTTCAACAAAGAGACCTACAAAACAATGCAAAGAGGAGAGGTGTGAGGGGAAAATGAAAGAATTTTAGGGAGGAATTGTCTGGAACATAAATTAACATAAAATTTTGATGGAACATTTTAATTTAGATTAACTTAAAAACAGGTGTGTATCATAGAGGTAAGAGTAGGGTGTGGGGTAGGTTAGAATCAACAGAGTGAAATATTTCGTATTTATTCTGCTTTTATTTATCAGAAGATTTGCTGAATACAAGATTATCACTTACCTAGCGAAAGCTGTTTGATAATTATTTCTGCACATTGAAAGGCTAGTTGAAGATTACGTGGGTCTTTCTCACCGTCCATTGCTTGGATAAAACCACACACAAAATCACCTTCCATTTTCCTTAATTCTGTTGTCAAAAAAAAAAAAAAAACTATGATAGAACATCTTCCATGTGGAAAGAGGAACAGAAAGTAAGAATAGCTGGCCTTTGACTTTTTCCATGCAAGGTGTTTTTGTTTTTAACCCTACAGTAGGGTTGGAGTGAGAGGCCAGATCTGGTCAGTTTGAGCATAAAAGAGGTGGACATTTTGGGCGGATGTGGCTGGTTTAAATGCTAAAGGGTTAAAATAATACTCTATGAGATACTTAACAAAAAAAAATATATATATAGAATGTTGATAGATAAAAGATGGGAAATATTTTTGGCAACTTACCATCTAACTTTGTTACAAGAAAATTATAGATAATAGTATATACAGAATAACGATCTTTCTGGGCTAAGGACGGACACTGAACCTCTCGAAATATCCGCCGACATAACTTTTCAGGCACTGTTGAGGGAACATTGCAACACTTGCTCTGAAAATAAATAAATTGATTGAATAAAATTAGAGAAAAACTTATAAACCAATTTGGAAATATACTTCTTTTTTATCCTTATGAGAATGATTAAATAAAATGTTGGAGATTATAGGAATGAAAAAGAGAATTAAGTCAGACAGACAGAGTTAATAAAAATTGAAAATAAGTGTAGAGAGTTCATAAGGGGAAACTAAGAAAATGAATCATAAGCCAATGAAAATTACAAAGTTAGGGGATGGGAAAAACCTGTGAAAGATTTTTATAGGATTTAAAAGAAAATAAGAGACAGAAGTTGTAATTAGTAGAATTGAAGTAGAAAGTAAAAGTCATTAAGTCTTTGTGGAGATTTGGAAGCAGACAGAAGCAAGGAGAGAGAGAGAATGTACGTGTGCATGTGTGCCTGATGTATGAGTGCATGGATGTGGGTGTGTTATTAGTTTATATATATATATATATATACAGTTTATATTTACCAGTTTCATTTATATGTTTATTGGTCAGCTAGAGATTATATCAGAAGATACTCATCTAAGGTGCCACAAGGTAGAAAGGAACTTAAAAGCACACGGTGAGAAAACAAGCTTTGTTATCACACACTCCTACCTACACTTACATCACATAGAAAAATAAATAATACAAAGAACACATGTAAATGAATAATGTGAGGGTTAAGAGGAGATAACAAGAAATGTTAAGGAAATGCTACTCAACGTACAAGGGCAGCGAGGCCATGGAGGGCTGCAGGTTGAAGAGAATGATGATCACCAAGACGATTACAGAGAAACGTGCAGAGTAACTCCACTGCAAAGAAAGAAAAGATTAAATAAATTGACTGATAATTCCTAATACATCCAAAACTAGAGCAAATTTTTACACCAAGTAATCCACAACACAACACCAAATCTAACATCGCTTCCCACAACCATAACAAACCAACACTGACAAACCTCATCACAACATAGCCACACCCACAAAATCAACACAGTCAAACTTCATAACCTCAAGGACAAAAGGGAAAGTAAAAATCTCAAGAGGGTTCAGATGAAGAATGGAAAAGTACAGAACCTAAAAACTGAAAGACATTTAGTTTGGCATTTTACCATTTCTACTACTTACTTCCTAGACACAAAAAACAAAAACAAAAAAAAAAAAATGATGAACATACCTTCAGCAAAAATTAATAAATCTTGTGGAATTTGATGAAGAGCATCACAAAGCAACTTTGTACCATCAGCCCTTCGACTAAGACCTGAAGTGGTTAATGCTGACCTGAAGAAAGAAAAACGGGTGAAATATAGAATTTAATAATAATAATAATAATAATAATAATAATAATAATAATAAGTAAACCTGCTTGCCCATCACTTTCACAATTAACATAAATAAAGTTTGTAGGAGTTATATGATATCCTGCATTTTTTAAGACAATAACTTGGTGATTTGGTAAAAGAAACCAATAGAACAGGCATCAGACTTAAAAATTGGGATTTGTTAGACTAAAACACTTCAAGACTGTGCCCCAGTATGGTCACAGTCCAATGACTGAAACAAGTAAAAGATAAAAGGTAATACTTCAATGGGTTTTCCGTAAGGTTTGACAAAGATCTATTCAATTACCAACTGGGTTCATTGGACCCAGTTGGTAATTAGCGACATACATTTTCTCTGGTAGACCAAGAGTTAATCAAAATCACAATACTTACCCAAGACATTGCACTATTTCAAGGAGATTAACTTCTTTATGTGTTAAACCTGAAATGAAATAAAGAGTATTACTAAATTTCACATATTAAATAGGAGGGGGCTGAGGACTGGACCTTGGTGGACCCCTACCTCTACCCAGAATTCTTCACTGTACTAGCTGCCAACCCTCACCTTACTTACAGCGTCCCTGTATATGGTTTGCACAGCTCTCACTAACCATTCATCTATCCCTAGTTTCCTCATTGACCACCAGATAAGGTATCGGGAGACCCTGTCAAAGGCTTTCTCCATGTCAATGAAAGCCAGGTACAGAGGTTTATCCTTAGCTAGGTATTTCTCCTGCAGCTGTCTTACCAGAAATATAGCATCAGTGGTGCTTTTCCCTGGCATGAACCCAAACTGCATCTCATCTAAACTGACTCTCTCCCTAATCAGTTGGGCTATGACCCTTTCTGTGACTTTCATTACCTGATCTAACAACTTGATACCTCTGTAATTATTTGTATCTAAAGCGTTACCCTTACCTTTGTAGCAGTTGACTATGGTGCTGCTACACCAGTCATTGGGTATGACTCATGTATCACCTGGTTAACTATACAGGTGACTAAGCTATAGCCAACACTGCCAGATATTTTGAGCATCTCTGTGGTGATTCCTGATGGGATGGGAGCTTTCCCTGTCTTCATACTCTCGGTTGCATTCACAATTGAAAGGTCATAGTCTCAATACCTGGAGTGCATAGTCTGTTTTATTTCTGAGTAAAACACTTCATTTTGCTTTGCTCTGCAATTACTTAGGCACCTGACATGTGGCACATTTGTGCACCTGAACAGATAATGTCGATTTGATGGAGGGAGGGAGCAAATATACAGCACATGGGCTCAAAACTGTCAAAGACTTTACCATTCTTCCCAAGCATCAAACTAATACACCTTCCAGTTGTTTCCTCACCAATCTTTGTCCTTTGTTTTCTGCAAATTTTAACTATGTACCTATGTATGCGTGTACGTACATATGTATGTTTGTGTGTGTGCATCAATACAAGACATCAGTATTACTCGCTAACAGTTAATAGTAAGTCTCTGTATTGCAAGAAAACCTTCAATAGCTGCTACTCGGTTGCTTTAAAATCCTCAAACTACTTATGTATTTAGAAGAGGATTAAAAAAAAAAAAGAAATAAGGAAAAAGAAAAAGAAATAAACCACATCTTGCGAGCTGAGTAAATATATTTATCTAGAAATAGTCAGCAGAGATTTACTTAGGAAGAGAAAAAAAAAAAAACATAATCACTCTATCTCTGTATTTAATAGGTATGGATGTATAGCTGTGTGGTTAAGACGTCTGCTTCTCAACAACGTGGTGTCAGGTTCAACCCAACTGTTTGGCCTCCTGCATAAGTGTCTTCTGGCTATAGAAAGGATTTGATAGATGGAAACTGAGAGAAGCCCACAATGTGTGTGTGTGTGTTCTTGTCTTGACACCATGTAAAACGAGTGCTGTTCATTTCCAATCTTCTTTGAAACATGTCCAACCAAGAGGAAACTTCCCCTTTTTTATTAAAAAAATAACAAAACTAATATATTCTGTTATATAATGGATTCTCTTTCATTCAGAGAATGCTGGAGAAAACAGTATTGAAAGATCACTAATTGAATTGCAGTTTGCGTAAATTTTATGAGAAAGTTAAAAACCATCAGATATTGATTAAAGAAAATAAAAGATAAATGAATTCAACCCTGAATTTATTGAAATATGTAGAGCAACGATATGACAAAAGTGATTATTGTTGTGATAGATATATTGAAAAGAAACCTCCATAGTAGTCAGTAATTGAACAGCTACTATGAGAGGCTGAAGGATTTCCAGCAGCAACGAGATTCAAATCAATTCCTTTTTTTTTTTTTTGTAACAGAGCAACCATTTTCACACACATTGCACACAACATGACGACTTCTCTCTGAACTACTGAGGTGAAGAGAACAAGTCTGTTAACTCAACATGTATCACGAACAGCAACTTTAAATATGTGCATACACACACATATATATATATTATATAATACACACCCCCATATATACCATATATATCATCATCCTCCTCCTTTAGCATTCTCTTTTTCAGGCATGAGTCAGGCAGAATTCACTGAAGAAGATTTTTCTACTTCTGGGTGCCCTTCCTGTCACCAACCCTCAAGGTTTCCAAAAGGCCAAAAATATTTTGCATGGGAGGCTAGAAACAAACTGCATCACTTGTATACCAGTGATGCTCATTTTTAGCCATCACGTGATGTCAAGACAAAGGGGCACACACATATAATAAACAGGCTTCTTTCAGTCTCCATCTTAGCAGATCTACTCACAATGTTTTGTGTTTTGATTAACTGAGGAATATAGAAGGCATGCAAGGTACCACACAGTGTGACTGAACCTGAAACCACATAGTCGCAAACTGAGCTTCTTAACCATAAACCCATGCTTCCATCTCTATAATTCAAATGCTTCACATGTGCTGAGTACTGTTTCTCTTGGTTATGAAATACACACACACATATATATTTATATAAAATATATGGTGTGTATACACACATACTGGTGCCACATGAAAAGCACCTGTGCCAGTGCCACATAAAAAGCACCATGTTGGTACCATATACAAAAGCGCCCATTTACAAACTGCAAAGTGGTTGACATTAGGAAAGGCATCCAGCTCTAAAAACCATGCCAAACCAGACAATTGAAGCCTGGTGCAGCTCTCCAGCTTACCAACTCCTCCTGTCAAACCATCCAACCCATGCCAGCATGGAAAACAGATAAAGTGCCTACTGTCACTATGGTAGAGGCTCATTTTAGCACTGCTTAGGAATCCTAATCCTAACCATCACCATCATAATCACAGTATTGGAAATTGTTTCCTTGAAAGTTAAAGATTCTATTGATCGATAATTAAAGCAACTGAAGAATCAAGTTTTGGTTAAGAGGAATTGCTACCATTCAGGAAATTAATCCAGAACTGTTCAGATGCAGGGGAAGCCCATCTTTTTATTTTTCTTCTATGTATTTTCTTTAATTCTTGTTTTGAAATGTGAAAGAACTGAACAAAACTGACAATTCCAAGTAATTTAGAATTAATTTTATGGTTAAATAATAATAATAATAAAGTAATAACACTTAAAAGAAATTGTTTTGTCTTTTGGAAAACAGATTTGTTCTTGGCAATGACAAAATCTACAATGGCACCAGACTTATAGCAGATATTAACATATATTGAAACCATTAGTGTTCTTGTTCAAAACTCAAAGAATGAAAAAAAGCAATTTTTTTTTTTTGATTCCTTTCATTCCGTAACAAATGATATGAAAGAGAAAAATATGTTCAAATGGTGCTTAAACGTGATTTCTTTGTAAATAAAATTAATTATCAATATTGCCAACATTTTCCATTGATTTCTTCCAAGGAAATAAGCTAGATGAGCACTGAAGCACATTGACACATATTGAACAGAAAGCCAACAGTTGACCGCAGTAACATTACTCGAATCAACGATTACTCAAAAATTGTAGCAAATATTAAAATAATTTTTGTTTAAAAGATTGTACTGACAAGTTTTACTAAAATAATTCCTTCATTAAAATTTTAAACTCAATGTAGTTTGTACGGGTGCACATGCATAATTGTTCCCCCTCCCCTCCCACTACAGCTTGACAGCCGGTGTAGGCTTGTTTACATCCCACAGCTTAGCACTTCAATAAAAAAACACCAATGGAATAAGTACCAGATTTAATAAAAAAAAAAGCGCTGGGGTCAATTTCTTTGGTTAAACCTTTCAAGGCAGTGCCCCAGCATGGTCACTGTCCAATGACTAAAACAAGAAAAGAATATCACCAAATTCTCACTGCCTGAATTATCCCCAGAAACAGACAACAAAACCTGCAAAGATGGGCTTTAACATATAAAAAAAAAAGAAAGACCAGGTCATTTCAAGATGAAAGCATAATTTATGCAGATATTCTCCAAGCAGAGAGAATTAAAAAATTTTTGTCTAATAAATGAGATTAACTAAAGCAGAGATAAAAAGAGAAAAAGTAATATTATATTGTTTGTGATAAGGACAGCAGCTCAAATGTCAAGAACATGAGATGATTGTAAAGTAAGAATTAAGTAAATTCTGAAATGGTAACCAGAATAGAGAAAGGCAAAGAAGAGCTGGAGACCATTCACTGAATATCAGCACCAAGAAGCAGATAAAAATCTCTCTCAACAAAGCATGCTTCTAGTCTTAAATATTTCTAATTTTGGCACAAGGTCAGTCATTTTGATGGAAGCCAATTATATTGACATCAATGAGCAAGTGGTATGTACTTTATCAACCTTGAAAGCATGAATGACAAAATTGGGCATAAGAGGCATCAGATATGGTGTGCAAGAGAGACGACTGAGCTGGTTTGATCATGCGATGCGTATGGATGAGGACAGGTGTGTGAAGAAGTACCAATCTCTAACTGTAGAGGGGACCTGTAGAAGAGAGAGACCCAGGAAGACATGGGACGAGGTGATGAAGCATGATCTTCAAATGTGGAGCCTCAAGGAGGTGATGACAAGTGATTAGGAGCTTTGGTGATTTGCTGGAGAAGACTTGTGAAGCCAAGTGAAATCATACTTGTGGACAGTGCTAGTGACACATGACAGCATCTATGCTGGTGATATGTAAAAGGCACCGACTACACTCTTAGAGTGGTTGGCATTAGGAAGGGCATAAGGCCTTAGAAACCAAGCCAAAATCGGACTGGAATATTCAGCTCTCCGGCATACCAGTTCCTGCCTGTCTAACTCGTGCCAGCATGGAAAGAAGACATTAAATGATGATGATGATAAGAAGTGAAACAGAAGCAGTACATGTGTTTATTAGAGCAGAATGACCCTCCCAAGATACAACAAAATAAGGAGCAAAACTCTGCAGCATGATGTCATTAGGTAATGTTAAATGACCAATTTGGAATAGCAGACAATTTCAGTGATACATGAAGGAATAATCCTTTCTACTATAGGCACAAGACCCGATATGTTAGGGGAAGGGGCTAATTAATTATATCGACCCAAATGCTCAACTGGAACGTATTTCGTTGATCCCAGAAGGATGAAAGGCAAAGTCAACCTTGGCAGAATTTGAACTCAGAATATAAAGAGTCAGAAGAAATACAGTAATCCCTCAACTACAGTCCAAAACCCCTCATCACCAGTAGACTCATTACAGTGCCAGAAAAAAATGCCATAGTACATTTCTTCTAGTTCTTAACATTCCGAGTTCAAATGCTGCTGAGGTTAATTTTTGCCAATCATCCTTTTGGGGTTTGATAAAATAATAGCAGTTGAAAGCACTCCTGTCAACCTAATTGACTTCCTCCTCCCCTCAAAATAGCTGGCCTTGTACCAAAATTAGAATTAAAGAGAAACCTGGCTGTTGTTTGTAACAGGTTCAATGACCACACAGAACCACCACCACCACCACCATACAGTGAATGGTTGTACAGTGTACTAATAACTGAAGATATGGCTCTACTCTAATTATAATAGTGGTCTCTGACAAAAACTGGCTAAACAGAGTCAATGGTGGCAGTCACTCCTAACTACTCTCTTCTATTTGTTCTCTCAACACAACAACTCCAAACATTTAGCCCAGTGCATTCTATTCCAGCCAACAGACAACCACCCAAGCAGCATTAAAATATTATGAAGGACAATTTCCAACAAAGACAGTCTATGGATATTGACAAAAACTATTCAAACTATGCTGAATTAATTAAGCTGCCAACGAGTCAATATGACTAGACCAGCAGTTCAATAAGATTTATTCATTAACAATTTCTCTTTATATCTATATGCACTGTCAATACATATCATCATCATCATCATCATTTAGTGTCTGTTTTCGATGCTGGCATGGGTTGGGTGGTATGAGAGGAGCTGGCAAGCCAGAGAGCTGCACCAGGCTCCAGTTGTCTGCTTTAGCATGGTTTCTACAGCTGGATGCCCTTCCTAATGCCTACCACTTTATAGGGTATACTGGATGCATTTTATGTGGTACCAACATGGGAGATTTTCATGTGGCACCAGCACAGGTGTTTTTTTTATGCAACACCAGCATGCATATATATATATATATATATATATATATATAATACATGAACAAAATTAAAAGAAGTTGTTGGACAGCACAGTGGTCAGACATACGATCAAAGCGCTTTCCAATTGTGATCATCCCTTCTTGTTATCAAAACCACATTATTCAACATACCCTCCTACTTTTTTAAGATGCTAGGGCATGGTTTGAGGGAGATTTGCTGCTATTTCTAAAGCAACAGTGTAAAAGCATTAGCTTATCTAGAAATATCAATAAACTTCAAAATCCCTTAAAATTCAAATGTAGATGCTTCAATAAAAGTGGATTTGTGATATTTACAACATTATAGAATTAGAGAAAAATTTTAATTAGAATATGTGAATGGCATAACAAATTCCAGCTTTGATTGTTACCATTTAAAACAAACAAAAGAAAACTAACCTAACACATATGATTGTTTAAATAATGAAATTCAATTTATTGAGATTTCAAACAGTTTTTAAAAGTTCATACAAACAAAAGGTCAAATACTGTGAAATTTAGTTTAATTAAGTAAATGACATAAATAAAATTATAAAATTACATTTAGGGTCTGAAGACAGGAAACTTTGAAACGAAATGAAAAATAACACTAATACTTTTTACTAAAGACACAAAGCCTGAAATTTGGGGGGAGGGGACAAGTCGATTACATCGAGTCCAATGTTTTATTGGTAATTAATTTATTGACCCCTGAAAGGATGAAAAAGAAAGTTGACCTCGGCAGAATTTGAACTCACAACGATGCAATAGGCGAAATACCGCTAAGCATTTCATCCAGTGTGCTAACGATTCTGCCAGCTCACCAGCCTAATAATAATAATAATAACAATATTCAATATTTAATTAATACATGTTGCCAGCCCCAAATCACACTAAGCAATATCAGTCGACTGGACCTATGGTCAAAGGCATTTCAGCCATCACCAACAGGATGGGAGTCTCTCTAAGGATACTTACAAGTTGTGTGTGTGTGCGTGTTCCTCTAGAAAGTTGACAGAGATAATGTATGCATTATATTATTCAACCAATGATGGAGGGAGGTAGAGGGTGAAGGAGAAAATCATTGAAGAGGGAAAGCAAGAGAAAAAAAGAAGAGTTTGGGTGGTGAAGAGGTTTCACAGCATAAACAAATACACACATAAATACATGCTTGTGGGAAACAACAAACTAGACTCCACCCACAAACCCAAACGCAGGCCTAAATGTCAACAGATACCCTCTACACACACATATTGACCTACAAATATCTGTCAATATATTACCAACACACACAGTGCTGAAGCACCCTTCACTCACAATTTGTGACAATAAAATTTTTTTCTCTATGGTCTTATATTGCACCTAGCTGTTTACATTAATTTATATATACATGTGTGTGTGTATATATATATATATATATATATATATACATATATATAAAGACAGAAGAAACTTATCTATATTTAGGTTGTTTTGTTTGTTTTTACATATTTGTCCCTTTCCTTCTTTTTATTAATAATAGGTAGTCAATGGTGCAAAAATAGTTGAGGACCACTGTACAGGATCATAAGCCATTGACTTCCCCTCTGACTAAAAGATAGAAAATATAACTGATATTCATCATAATTAACGACTCCAACTAAATTTTGAGAAAAAAATCTCATTCAAATTGGTCATCTTTTTAAATTTGCTTCCATTCTAATTTTTTTTTCTTTTTTAGTTGAAAGGTGTTTTTTACCCAGGTTCAAAGTCATTCCAGTCCTGACCATTCTGTATTTTTGTTCAAAAGGAAATTTGGTTACTATTTCTAGCATATCAAAGACCAGGTAGAGATACCACATTCTCTCATGTAGCAATTGTTTAGCCCAGTGACTATCAACCATTTTTTACCCATGGACCTCTTTAATTTCTAACCATTCTATATTTTAAAATATCTGACTATATAAATAAAAAGTAAATAGAATCCACTTATTTTCTGAAGCTCAGTTAAGGACTAAAATATATTCTATAATAACGTTAGGAAGGGCGTCCAGCCATAGAAACCATGCCACAACAGACAATTCGAGGAGTCTGACCAGCTCTATGTCAAACAGCCCAACCCATGCCAGTATGGAAAACAGACGTTAAATGATGATGACTGACAGTTTTGTCTCTGAAGGAAGCTTGTTTTTGTTCTTTTTTTTTTTTTTAACGATTCCTTCCTTCTACTAGAGGGAATAATATTCTTGGGCGGATACTTAATTTCTTAATTTTCCTTTTCATGGAATTCATGTTTTTTATCCTAGTTTTCTAGTTTCTGTTTGTTAAGTTTATTGAATAACAACAAACTGGCTGCCTTTGTTTACAGAGAGCCGTCATCGACCGATACATTTCAAAGTAAAAAAACATAGTAGAAGTTTAATGATTGTAGCCAGATGGGGAGAAAAACTAATTCTAAGATCGTTTCCTGGTTAGATACTGTTAGAGTGCAAGAGGGAGGGTAGCAATAGTACCAAAAACAGACATGTTGGTTTAATTTGTTTTAATGTAGATTTATCCGTTTAGTCACATACATAACAATTATCTACATAGCTTGCTTAGAAGGGAGATGTGTACGAGTACTTTGTTATACTGTTCGGACCCAATTGTGGTCTTCGGAATAATGCAACAGTACCTCATTCATTTAGTACAAACACACACTTCGTGTTAATACACACACGTCATTTTCTTCCTAAGTAATATAATTCGACAAGTGTACCAAAATGTTCGGATGTGTCAATATATTACACGTACAACATCGATTTTCCAGAAACTTTCGTCCCAAAGCCTTTCCAGATCACTGATTTTTCCGAACCAGGAGAAGACGCTTTTGTCACCACAGTCTAAATTAAACAAATATTAAATTTACTGAAATAATTAAATGAAATATGTATCTATCTGTTCGTTAGAATAAACGGGCGAAATTCTGCTTTAAGTACGCCATATATAATCCCTCGTAACTTTTTATTATTATTTTTTGGAATTTTCAGAAGACTTCTGTAAATGTGTGTTACACTCGGGGATTCATACTGAAAATTCCTAAGAATAAAGAAGTTATGAAGGGTTATATGACATGCTTAAAGCAGAATTTCGCCTCCAAAAGATTGCAAGTTTATTAATACGGTACTGCGCAAGGTACTGCCGTGTGACAGGGCCATCCAGTAAACTAGTCTCGCAACAGCGAGAGCCCCCTGCTTGTAAATTAGTGCGGATTATAAGGGGTTCCGGACATTCAGTGTCCGGAAAGTCGATGTTGCCAACGATTGACCTGAAGCTGACAAAATTGCTATTTATTTCACTTCTTTTGAAACACAAGAATAATGATCTCAGGGGTTGAATATTCCATTCACATAACATGGTGGATTAATAATTTTGTTCTCGTTTATTAGACACTGTTGTCCTCTATAATTATTACACCCTTGTTTTAATTAGAATAAAGTTGCTAGTATTTTACTGCCTAAAACCAATCAGTAAATAATTCAACGTATTCGATTTACCTGGTATAAATTTTAGATATCTTATTGAAAATTTATACCAATTGTAGATAAGAAGCAACTGCAGATAAAAAGAAAACAAGAATAAGAAAATGGGAGGAAGACTGATCGCAGATTTAGAAACTAAGAAAGTAATTTCCTGTTGTAGAATACCCTGATGGCAATAGTTTAGATTTATTTACACTCACCACATACACACACGTACATATATGGGGTGGATTCGCAGAATCGTCGGAGCATTTGTTGAGGGAAGGATAACAAGCGGTATTTTGTTTCGGCTCTTTACGTCCCGAGATCAATTTTGCCTTTCATCCCTCCGAAATCGAGAAAATAAAAGTACCACCCAAGTATTATTAGCCCCAAATAAGAAAGCATATATATATATACACACACACACACACGACAAAAAGTTTACAACGTACAATTTTGGTTAAACGATATAGGTATTCATATTTTTGCATTTCTGTCATAGCGAAAACATAATTTATGATTGTTGAAAGTTGTCAAAGAATCGAGGGACGTATGAAGTAAAAGTAAATGTGTTTTTTTCAATTAAGCTAAATATAAACACTTAAAATTAAATATTGCATTTGAAAGGTGGAACATTTCTCAAAGTTTTGAAACATTCTGGTCCTAAAGTTAAGAGCATTTATATATGAATGATATCTACTTTTATATATAATCCAAAATATCTGTCGATTGTTGAAAATTTAAATGGTTTCTATTTTGGCGTCCACTTTCCAACAGTGGAAGACTATTGGACAGGAGTATGACTTTGTTTATATATTTTAAATTATTCTGAGACGAATTTCATAGCTTTAGCTTAACGATTACTATAAAACGTATTGCTAAATAAATATATATTTATGTGTTCTATAAACATAAACACAGTCGGTCAGGTTTTTGCTAATCAATAATCCGCTGATATTGACTGACAGCAGAGAGGAAGGTCTAGAGGAATAAATATACAGACTGGGAGGTCATTAACAGGGAAAGGTTACGGTTTCATTAACAGATGATATATTAATATTGTGATTATACAAAGAATACAGCTTGATAACGTTTGACGATTGAATTTTTGTAAGTTATAACTTGTATGCTGGCTAATATCCAATATAAACAAATATATAATTAATTTTTTTTATTTTTAGAATTGTTTTGCCAATAAAATCTAATTAACGAGAGCAAAAATATAGACAAATATGATAATAATAATAATAATGATAATAAAGTCTGCCAATAAGATAAAACTAAAGTAATGTCAGTTTCTCTCTGAGCTTAATCACTTTTCAATAAAATTGGGTTTTATAGCAAATAAACTTTACAATGACAGACATAACAGAGAGCCACATCTATACAAACAGGACTGAATTTTTGACTACAAACAATAAAAAAGAACATTACATCCATTGCTAAGAAGTGTCCAGTACAGGTATTTTAAATAAGTTTGAGACTTCAATAACAATTATCTCCACTAGGTGAATGGGTTCATGTATAAACAGACTCAAGATTTAGATATCTGAAGCAAGCTATTGCAATTCTTTAAATATTTTGGTAAATAACTGGAGCTAATAAAGTAACTTTTAATTGTACGTAATAAAAATTCCAGGTTGAAGGAAATCGGACATTCTAAGAATTAAAAGAAAACATAAGCAACATATTGACATATCTCCAGTCTGCACAGATATATATATATATATGGCTATAGGCATAAACATGTAACATATTTCTTTATTCATGATGGTAACAAGACATCCATAAATATATTCAGACACATTTAAAGTTTAAAACATAGATCACGAAGAATATATCTAGAAGAGGAATTAACGCAACAGGAAAGACACTTGTGGCTGGAAACGATGCAAATATTATGTTTGTCTGATGACACAAAGTCATCGACCATAGCAATTAATGACAATTAATACATGGCTTTACAGCGACAGGACATGGGTTTTTCAGCTAAATATATCTGAGAATGATGTAGTAAAGTGTTGACAACAAACCAATTGCAATTTGTGAGGCAGCAGAATCGTTGACTCCGGCCAAATAGTTCTCCACAATGTTACTCCACGTGCTGGAAGCGGCCATTTCTGTCAAGAACACAATAATTCTGACGTCATCAATAACAGCGATCTATGACACATACACATACATGCAGCAACATCAACACAATGAACCATGCAACACAGACACACATATACACACACACACACACACACGCTTTATAGCTACATTTATACTAAATAAACACATTAAAACCGCTGACTTTTTTTTGTAAAAAAATTTCAGATATTTTATATCAAAATATCCGGTTTTGTTTAAATTTAAATTTATGTTATGGAATTTATAGAGAAAAAAAGTGAGAGAGAGAGAGAGAGAGATCAACAATATTGCAAGTTGCGTTTCTATAAATGTATATATAACATGGCTATAATAAATATTTATTATGGCTGGGTTTAAATAGTAATAAATGTGTGATGGTTGTATAATGCTGGAGTGGTAAGATAATAAAAGAAGGCATGGTGAGTGTCTGAAGGAGATCCATCAATTTTGACGTATCAAAGCACGTCCAGAGCTGTGACTGCGAACACACGGCGGCATTGTGACGTCATCGAACGAGAAGCAGGCAAAGTCGTGGTGGTTGTGATCGGCTGCACTTTGAAGGGGGTTCCCTCTACAAGCGGATTATTTTGGCTCAACTGTCCTCCACCTTTCCCTGGATGAAATGGGAGGGTGTATTGGAGCACACAGAGACAACGGGCCACCCTCTGGAGAATCTTCTGATGTCACGGGTAGGCTAAAACATTGGCTATATTTCCTGTTTGTTTATGATCCTTCCTTCTCTCAGCTGAGTTGTTGATTGTAGCAGCGCTCACCATAATTCACACTTCACAGCCACAAAAAATATCTCTTCTTTATTCTTCTTCTTCTGAAATACCTTACCAAAGAACACAAATACCATTAAATTCCCTAACCCTATTTATTTTTATTTATTCCAAACCTATCTCCATATACACACACATCCACATTTAATTCATTTATTTACTTGTACATTTCTGTCGCCGTATTCTCGTTTTTTCTTCCATCTGCTCTCTTTCTTATCTCCTCTAAGTGCTTTTTCTAGTGTTTAATTAACCACCACTGCTGCACACGCTTCAAATTTATCAAATTTTATCTTTTAACTGAATAACTAAATAATAAAAGGGGGGCAAAAAAGCCACCACATTATATTCACAACTCGTTTAATGGTTTCACCGTTTTAGTAACAATGACTGAAAGGACAGCAAGTTGCTTGTCTCTTCATACATACGTGTCTCTCATGTCGTTGCTTCTACATTTATATCATCATATCGTATCACATCTATAAGACCATGAAATATCTCCACAACTACAAATATACACAGATTTAGTTAAGACTAAACTAAGCTGGCTGCTCTCCTATAAAACCTCTTCCACGCTTCGAAAATACAAGAAACACCATCATTACTTCCTACTTTACTGCCATTTATTTGTTTTATTTTCCCCGCATTTTTTATTTTATTTATACTTGATAGGATTTTATTTCCAGAACCAAAGAAATATTTACTTCAGAGAATAAAAAAAAAAAGATAAAATTGCAAAACAATGAGATTAAATGAAATAATATTAAACCCCCAACCTTGGTGTTACTTAATGAGACACTGATCAACTTAGTGTCTGCTTTACATCGATATTTTACCAATTTCTCTACACGCATCCTATGTCTGCAGGTCTGACTGGCTGTTTGCAGTTTTAACATTTTTTTTCACTATTTTCGGAACAATTAAAATTTTTTTTTCATTGTAATTCATTATATCTCTTTCCTTTCTAATTAAGCACCACCTTCTAGAAGACCTGTCTCTCTCTCTCTTTCTCCTTCTCTGCTTTTATGTCCACACAAGTCTGCAAGAAAAAAAGAATTCTTCTCTGTTCTGACATTCAAGAAACAGTGAAATAAAGGAAATAAATTTAAAAAATAACAAAGCTTGGATTCTACAATTTTTTTTGTCTATTGTAAAAGTCTTTTGTGAGCAGAATTGTTGACCAAGTCGAGTAAAGATCTCTTTATAGAACTACAGTTATTCCTTATAGAACTAAACTATTTGACTCGCTTTCATTGAAATTTTCTAACTTATTCTTCTTGTGCCATACATTGAATTAATTTTTTTTTCTTTTTTCGGTTTCCTTCTTTAGGACTATTTTCCATTTGGGAGAAATTACTATTTCCATAGTTATCAAATCATCCACCAATTTTTTGTTATCAAATCCTCCTCTTATTTTTTCTGATATAAAATTCTGCATGATAAACTCTGAATATTATTATCAGCATGTGTAGAGCATGTTTGCCCTAAATCGGTGCTACAGTCGTCGGACAGCCAGCTTTTGGCCATCGCCGTTGCTTTATTCTATCCCATCCCACTGCCATATTTTGAAAGCAACAAGATCTTTATCCCCTCATTCCTCCTCCTTGTCAGAGCTCGCCACATTTTCTTGCCAATTTTGACTCTGATTCCCACTCTCTCCCTCACACATGCCAGAACCACTGGGCCATTTACTCTTCTGTGATGCCAGCATTCTTCTTGGATAAAAGGGGGAACTAGCATGGCCAAAAAAATCATTGATTGGTATCTATCTCGAACCATAATGTTGCTGCTGAAGAGATGATGTCTGATAAATGTCCTAGCTTATTTACCACTAACAGATTTTTGGTTTGGCATTTTTTAAATGTTTATGCCTTTATATTAGCTCTTATTATATTCACACGTCTTTCTACCAGATTTTTTTCCACCAATATGCACGATATCAGTTTTTAAAAACTAAAACACCATTTAAACTCGATATTATATAAGAAACGCCTTTTATTTTCTTCGTTATCAATCACCCCCAATCGTATAAAAAAAAATTGTTGGCATTAATTTTGGGGGTCTAAATTTTTTTTTTCTCTTTATTTAGTTAAATCTTTTGTTTCGGTATTCCGTTCAGGAACTCAGTGTTTCAGACTTGCCAATAGTTTAGACAAGACTGCAATGTGCTCACACAATTCAACATCCTGTACATATTAAATCCAACTTGAAGAAGCTATAGATAGATGATACATGCATAGATAGATAAATAGATAGATAGATAGATAAATAGATAGATAGATAGACTGACGTAGATATTTAATTAATTTCTATTATTGACCAAGAGATTTCATAATCTGTTGTTTTTGGCATTATACTTCTAATTTTTGTTTATAATTTTGTCATATTTTTCTAAAGAATAACGAGAAAAAAATCTTGGAAGTAAAAATAATTGAGCTTTAAAAGGAGAATTGTGGTTGAAACTTTTCGTTTTGTTTTTTCCTTTGTTATTTTTTTTGCTCTTTGGAATTGCTGTGTGTAGAGGAAGTGAAGAAGAAAAGCACATTGGTCCTAAAAGCATATTATAATGACTCATAATATATAACCTTATGATATAGAGTTCAATTTTTGTATTGTGGACAGTTGTGTTTGTATTTATGCTGTCGTCGGGAAAATAGGCACGTGGGGGGGGGGGGCACAAGATACATGCCATTGAAGCTAAGAATTTTCAAACTTAATAATATAGTATATTACTCAACTTTTGGCATTCAAGTACTGTTTTTCTCTCCTTGTTTTACACCTATGTGCTTATTTGTTTGTGTGTATATATACACACACATGCAAACACACAAACCTTGCTGAACTCAGTTGGAAAATTTGAGTTGCTGTGGTTGTTTCAGCCCCAGACTAGTTCTATTCGAAATAATTCTAGCAATGGTCATTCTCTCTTATTTCTGAATACCCTATCCAAGACTACATTATGAAATGTTTTTGCTTTCTTTTTGTTTTTCTTTCTTTCCGTTTTAAGATAAAATGATGTGTTTATAAGGGAGGACTTTTGTGTGCTGTTTCCAGCAGGTGGAAGGGGCGCATTCCAACCACCCTTCACCTTCTTGGCTCGGTTGATGAAAGAGAGAAAGATACCAATAAGTTTTATTCAATACATACTGAACCAATATGAATTCTTGTCATAATATCGATTCCCAACATTGGCACAAGGCCACACGTGCGGGGGAGGGTTTCGTGAAGCAATAACCACAAACAATACTTACGAAGACATAAATGCAGTTTAGTGCCCTCCCTCAGTTTGCCTCCTCCTCCTCATAACTTCTTCGAAAAATGCATATATTTTAATGAAATTTGGCAGAGATATGTTATCGATGGTGTAGGTTGCGATTAAGTTGACAAAATTTCTTATTATTATTAAACCAGAATCGTTAGCATGCCGGGCAAAATGCTTAGCAACATTTCGTCCGTCTTTACATTGTAAGTTTAACTTCTGCCGAGGTCGACTTTGCCTTTCATCCTTCGGAGTCGATAAAATAAGTACCAGTTACGCATTACTGTCAATGTAATCGGCTTTCCTCCTCTTGTGCTAAAATTTGAAATCATCATCATTATTATTTATTATTATTTCTCTTTTTTGTGAGGACGACTAAGCGAACCATTTTTTTCTTGCCTGCAGATTTCCTCGTAACTCTCTTTAAAACGCATGCCTTTAAATAACATTTTGCTGGAATATGTTTTCGGGCGTATCGATTATTTAATGTTGATGTTTCAAACATAACTAAAACGGAAGGGGAGAAAAATACGCGGAAAATTACCTGAAACTTCACATTTTTTCCTTCTTAAATTTAATCCACATAATAACCCCACGCAAATCTCATTAAAAGTATGCGTTTTTCATTAAGTTCTGAGGAAACGGTCAAAGGGCACCAAGTTGTAGCTATGAACACACACGCACACATTTCCATCCTTCATCATCGTCATTTTAACGTCCACTCTTCCATGCTGGAATGGGTCGGAAGAAGTAAATTGAAGCAGGTGCTTTTCCTGTTGCCATCCCCCACCTGTTTCCAAGCAAGGTAATATTTCCCCTCCATGGCCAGAGAGAATATTGAAAATGAACAACACTGCTTGTATGACAGTGATAATCATTTACAACTACCATGTGATGTTAGGACAAGGACACACGCATACACACAAAGTTTTCACCTTCCAGATCCAATCTCAACGTTTTGGTTTGCCCAGGGCTGTGGTTATAGTAAATGTGCCACACAGTGGGACTGAACCCAGAACTATGTGGTTGGTGAACAAACTTCTTTCCATACAACCATACCTGCACCTCTGTGTGTGAATGAGTGCATTGTCATCAGTTGATGTCTGTTTTTCATGCTGGCTTGGGTTGTGCAGTTTACAGGAACTGGCAATGCAGAGAACTGCCCCAGGCTCTGTTGCTTTGACACGGTTTCTACAGTTGGATGCCCTTCCTAAAGCCAACCACTTTACACTGTGTACTGGGTGCTTTTACATGGCACCAGCACAAGTGGGGTAACCAAGTGACTTGTATTATGAAGGCCATTCAGCTAGGACAGGGAGTAAACACTAGCGACATAGACAAAACAGTGTGTGAAGGAAAGCAAAAAACATCTCATAATTTGACAGATGGAGGTATGGCTTAGTGATTTCTACCAAGTTTAGTTATTTTTTTTATATATATAGTGAATTAGTCATTCCCAAAGTTTCCAAAGACAGGAGTACCTAAAACTTGCCTGTTTTCTACCAATGTGACAAAAGATATAAACACACACACACATACACATACAGGACAGCCTCCCACGTGGTTTCTGCTTAGCAAATGTATCTCAGAAAGTGTTGGTGGACCAAGAAATATACTTGTCCAAGATGCTGTACAATGGAGTCAAAATAGGAACCAAAGAATTCTGAAGCATAATTCTTTGCTACGCAGCCACAACTTAGCCCAAAGTATTTTTATTTTACCAAATTTGGAAGGATGGAAGACAAAGTTGACATCAATCACCGATGCCATCATGGAAAAACAGATGTTAAATGATGGTCGACATCATTTTGTTTGACTCTCTTTATGGTTCTGTTGTTGTTTAGTCCAGGTCAACCTTGCATCAAGCAAACCTTATATCGGTCATTCCAGCCATGATCATCCTGTCTTTTTCTTATATGCAAGGAATTCTGAACCACATTATCTAGTGAGCTCTTTTCTAAGACAGCAGGGATGCAATATAAGGGAGATTTAACTGCTATTTCTTGCTGGTTTACTGACCACATAGAAGCTCCCTTGTCCTGTTTCCCTGCTGCTTACATCAGACTGCATTCAGGTCTTCTCTTCTCCACCTACCCGCCCTACCTCTGCAATAGTTCTCTCAGAATAAACTACTCAGAATTTCCTACCACCACCAATTCCAGTTGAGTATGATTTTAGTCTTGAAAATGTTTCAGATCTCTAGAGTTGACTAATGCAGATGGAATTCCTCAAGTTTGGTCCTTCTTATGTTTCTAAAGTTTCCTGTTAATCTCTTGTATCTTTTACTTGTTTCAGTCTTTGGACTGCATCCCATCATGGGGCTCTGTCTTTGAGGGTTTTGTTCAAATTGGCTTCAACTACAGCCTCCAGATGACTTCAGAATCTCCAGCAACTCTTCTGAACGGTCTCCTTGTTTAAGTTGGTCAATGCTGCCATAATCCTTGCCTTCAGTTCATCTTTGTTATTACAAGGAGTTTTGTTGGTCCCTTTCTCAACTGTGCTCCATACAATAATGAAGGGAGTTGAAGTCTGGGGAGTCAGGTGGCCAGATGTTATGGGGTGGTGTGGTTGCAGAAATTGTCTGACAGCCAGGACTAGGTTCTCCTGCCTGTGTAGCATAGTGCAGAGTCCTGTTGCCAGACATCGGGTCTTCCAGCAGCCACCCTCTTCACCCAGGACAGCACTTGATGTAGGCCTCTGTGTTGATACTGAGGCCGTGTTTGAAGATGAATGGAGACATAACATTGCCATCACTAGTGACCACTCCAAACACCATAATGTTGACTGGATGTTTGATTTTTATCACTCTCGGTACATGTCCTCAGATTGACACCCAGACACTCTGAAATATTCGTGGTTGGAAAGCAAACTTCTCAATTATACAGCCATGCTTATACCAGACTTGTGCCTCAGAGGGGAACTTTCTAGGTACAATGCCATGGTCATTCATGACTGAAAGGGTCTTTACCCTTTACACACACATACATACATATACACACACACACACACACAATGGGTTCCTGCTGTATGCATCTACCAAATTACCTCACAAGTCATCAGTCACTCTTGGGCTGTAGTAGATGACACTTATCAAAAGTGCTTTGCAGTGGGACCAAACTTGAAACCTGGTTGTTGGAAAGTGAACCTCTAACCACACAGCCATCCTTGGAGTTTTAACTCCTTTTATTGAAGTCCATAAACTAATACATTAAACTTAGTGTTTTGTTCATACCCTTAAAATATCTATTTAACCAATAATCTATCCATCCATCTTCTCTGCCCACTATTCCTGCAAGGGTCGTGAAGGTAGAATCCTCAAGTATGACCAACTGACATAATGGATATTATCCAACCCTCTTGCACATGATGTACTCCTATGTCTCCTGTCAGTTATCTTGGCTTGAAGAATCAGTCTTGTGCTACTTTCCTGTGACATTCTAACCTGTAGTACAAAAGCTGTGCCCAAGAAGTAACAGGTCAACATGGAAAGACATCCTGATCTTCGAGCTATGCACCCCCATTGAGTAACTGCTATGGAGAAGGTGCTTGAAGACTGTACTGCTACTACCCTCCCAGGAATAATGGGTGGCAAAACTGGATGGATGATTTATGATAAAGCTTCTTTATAAACTGAGCCTTTCGGCAAGCTGAGTTTTTAAACTCCAAACTGAGCATTGTAGTTGAAACACTGACCAAAGATCTTGCTCTTTTTGTTGTTATTGTTTGGACATTCAGATTTGGGTGTGCTGTACCTTACTCAGCAGATTAGACTAAACATCTGTCTTTTTTTCATCTGAAGAAGATACATGCTTATAATAGGAATTGATTTTTCTTTCTTTTCCAAGCCAAGGAATCTTATGACATGAAGCCAATTCTTTTGTTAATCAATAACTGATGACATAGCTGGACAAATTGATCATTAATATTGACCATCTATTGAAGACTAGAAACAAACTTAAAGAATAACTTAATTACTTGAGAATAGGATGGCTAACTTGTGAAAGGAAATTCTGTTACTCTTCAGATTTTATTCAACTCAAGTATTGCTCGTTCTTCAGATTACAAAAATATGTATGGATGTCAATAAGGGAAATCTTTTGTTTCCATTTCTTATTGTACTATCCTCCATTATATAATCATGTTTATATTCTCACCTGTTTTTAATTTTAATTTTTACACTGAATTTTTTTAAATCTTATATATCATCATCATCATTTAATGTCCACTTTTCCATGCTTGCATAGGTCGTACAGGATTTATTGAGGCAGATTTTCTGACCAGCTGCCCTTCTTGTTACCAACCCTCATCTGTTTTCAAGTGAGGTAATATTTCCCATTGTTGGACATGTTTTTCATGGAAGACTGGAGACGACCAACCTCACTTGTATGACAATGATGCTCATTTACAACCATCGTGTGATGTCCAGACAAAAGTACACACAAACATGTATGTACACATGCCCTTCCTAATGCCAACCATCCCAAGAGTGTAGTGGGTGCCTTTGATGTGTCACCAGCACAGGTATCTTTTACATGGCAGTGGCACAAGTGCCTTTTATATATAATCAAAACAAAAGATTGGAAAATCTTTAATTCCTTGTTACACACGTTTCATAAAAGATAAGAGTTACAAAGGTATAGATTCAAAAAGGTATAGATTGATAAATTTACTCTAAATTCATAAACTGTTACATCTTTCTTTTTTCTGGAATATATTCTCAGCAGTTCTACTGAAGAATATTTATGGCCAGCACTTTAGACTTGGTCTGTCACCTTTTAGGTTGGCTTTGTGATTTAGGTCTGTTTTTCCATGGGTTGGATGGGTCTTTCAAACAGATTCTTGCCATTTATTGCATTTTTTTGACATTTCATTTTTGAGGTCCAACATTCTGGTATCAGTTTTTACCACTTTTTCCCCATGTCTTCCTTTGCCTTCCTCTTCCAAAGTGTCCTGGCATCTCTTTACACATCTTGCCTGTACCAATGCAATCTTCATTCTCGCTCACCACAACTAATTCATCTTGTATCTAATTTATCTATCAGCTCATGTATACTCTGCCATTTGTGCATGCTATCATTATACATCTAGACGAGCATGCTTGCTTTATTTCTTTCCACTCTTTGTTTATCCTCCACATTTAGTGCCCACATCTCGTGTTGCCATGCAGCATCACACTTCAGGCACAAGCATCAAGTTGTCCTCTCTCTTTTCAAAGAGAGAACCCCCTGAACATTTTTCCTCTGTTCTTATTCAGTTAGCTATTCTTTCAGAGCACTGTTCTCCACTGCTACTTAGATTTCCCTGCTAACATAAACTATCAACTACTACAGATTTTGTGTGTGTGTGTGTTTATACGCTTGTTTTGACATGTGATGGTTATAAACAAATATCATCATGCAAGTGATGTTGTTAGTTTCCAGTCTAAGGTGAAAAGAATGTCTGGCCTGGAAATAGGCTTGGGTTGGTGACAGGAAGGGCATCAGGCCATAGAAAATCTGCCTCAACAAATTCTATCTGACCCATGCATGCATGGAAAATAGATGTTGCATCATGATGATTGATAAATATAAACTCCCTATCTAAAAGTTGATAGGGAGTTTGTTTAGGAAATGTTCTCTGCTCTGCCAACAACAGTGATAACATCTAAGTTCATTCATTGGTTGAATTCTATGTCAGTTTTCTCTGCTGGTGAGAATTCATTCAAGTATTTGGAACTGGAGCAGGTATCAAACAGTTAGATGCCTCCTCTAATGGCAACCATTTCAACAAGTATCTCTTTTCCAGCTCAGTTAAAAAAAATAGAAAAATCTGAAGCAAGTGGAATAATCTGCCTTGTTAGAAGAACATAAGACTTCTTTCTTTTCTTTTCTTTTTGACATTTCCTCTTCTTAGCAAATGGAGTTGTGGGCTTTTCTCTTTCTCACTGCAAGCCCTCATGGATATTTAGTATTGAATAAAAGAACTTTTTGAGGCAGGCATCATTTCAGCAGTGCTCTCATAACTTAAATTGTTAGCTAACTTTGTTTCTAAAGGAAGATAGAATGGAGAGGAATTTTGCACGACCCCAGCACATAGGCAAAATGCCATGCAACTCTCGTGAGTTTGTATAAGTTACAAAATATTAGGTGCTGTTGTCTGTTGTAGAGTAGTTTTAACAGCAAGCAGCTTACTGTTGTTAACTCGGGACTATGGGCCAAACTTAATATTAATTATTTCTAATGAAACAAATGGTTTGGGTATTTATCTTTATTAGAATGTTTCTATCAAATGAGATTATAGAGCTTCTGTTTTTTGTATTCAAGGCTAAGGAAGAGCATTTTTGTATCCCTGTATTCTTTGGTGTTTTATCCACGACATTAAATCTCTTCTGAATACATTTAAAACTACCGCAATTCTTAGCTCCTTGACCTTATTTTTTACTTCGTTATGTGTCGTAGTACATTGTCTAACTAGCAATTTAAAAGTTGATATGCATCATCTTTTTACATGACTCTACCATACAACCATTTGGAGTACACCTTAGGAATCTTTTGCTTGCCACTAATATCCTTGAATATCATAAATAATATTCTTTTACTATCAAAACTACTTCTACAGATATATATATATATATATATATATATATATATATATATATATATATATATATATATAATCTGATGTTAGAACAGCTTACAGTTTTTCCGTAGGCTTTCATGATTTACTGCTATAAGCATGCAAACTACCTGCTGTCAAAAGTATCATTTCATTCTGATAATGAGGCCAGGAAAGTCTTGCACTGTTAATGGACTTAATGGGTTTCGGAATGTTATTGATCCAACTAAGCATAATGGAAATATTACGGATCCTTATTAAGAAAAGATCAAACTTAGAATACAGTTGTGTCTTCAATGTTTGTAAGAAAAGCTGTTCCCTAGCTATACATACACACACCAACAAATTTTGTGTAAGATGTGGCTGGCTGTGAGTACAGGGCCAAGATGCATCTCCCTTTCTTGCTAGCCACAGCTGGAACAATTTTCATCATCACCATTATCATTTAACCTCTCTTTTCTGTGTTGGATGGTTCAACATGATCTTGGTAAGTTGCCCTGTGCTCCAGTATCGGCTTTGACATGGTTTCTACAGCTGGGTGTCCTTCCTAACACAACTAACTTGCAAGACAGAAAAAGAACAAGAAAACGACAAAAATCAAAAGCTCCTGCTTCTAATTGGTGAGTGGGGTTGCTGGGCCATGCTAAGTGTTGAAAGGCTTAAGTATGACAGAGTAGTTGGGAAGGTGATGAAGATGGTAGTCTTTAAACTCAGAACATCCATAAGAGATGTTATCTCTGGATGAATATCACAGTAAATTTGCCTTTCAATGATGTATTCAGTTTAAGTATGATACATAGATAGCTGACACGCTCACATACATAGATATGACTTCAATAAAATGTCATTGGTATTATTTTCTACACTAGGTCAACTGTGTAATTTATTTTGACAAAGTATGTTTATAATCTGGCAGAACCTCTCCTTCTGCAAAGCCATTATAATTGTCTCGTATAATTTTACTTTGTCTATCTTTACCATTTAATTTAGTATCGTGTTTATTGTATGGCATGTTCAACATTTGAAGAGTTAATAAAACATATAAAATTGCGTTAACTTTTCTTACTATGACTTTCATATTATTATTTATATGGCCATCTCTTCTGCATCTGAAAGATGAAAGAGCTTGCTTCTGCTTGTCTATTATTTTTATTTATTCTTTTTGTTTTGCATTTGTTAATCTCTGTGTGTGTGTGTGTGTGTGTGTGTGTGTGTGTGTGTGTACACACGCTCACACACTGTTTCTTTTTCTTCCCTCTATATCATTTTTTTTCCTACTCCTACACAGACTTCTCTCCAGTTACAATAGGCTGCTACTGTCTCTTCGTTCTCCTCCCACCCCTTTCTCTCTTTCTCCCTCTCTCTCTCTCTCTTTCTCCCTCTCTCTCTCTCTCTCATCTGTGTCAATCTTAGTTTATCTCCACATTTCTCTTATACACACAGTCATGTAGGGCAATTGTAGGTGATCCATTTGTTGACATTATTATTATTATTATTATTATTATTATTGCAAGCTCTCTTCTGCAGAACATCAATCCAAAAGCATTGTTTTCTCTGTTGTATCCATACCAACAATGGATTTAGCCTCACTATTTCAGGCGTATCCATGTGTCATGGAATGTGATACTCTTACTACAAAAGCCAAAACGTTACAGGAAATTATTATTATGTAAGATATAATCAAAAATTAAGATTTTTTTTTTTTTTAAATGAAACTTAATAAAGCAGTTAAATTCTGCAAACCAATTTTGTTTTTATTTCCTACATTCCACAATCCATTATGTTTATGCTTCAAGAATTATTAACTTTCACCCATTTGTAATATTTTTGTATCTCTTCCAATCTGTTGGATTGCATTCATCAAAGTATGAGGTACTAATGTAACGAAATGGCAAAATTGTTGAAGTGTTTGATGGAACACTTCACAGTTTATGTTTTAAGTATCTACATGCTGGGTTTGATTCCCACTGAGGTCAATCTTGTCTTTCATTTCTACTTAAGCCCTTTTCACCCTATGGAGCATTGGCCATTGATAACTTCTTGACTCTGGGATGTCTTCTCTGTGTCTCTTCAGTTCTGCCTCTCTATCCCCTCTCCATCTATTTTTAGGGCATCGTTTTTTTCTGTCTCTCTTGTGGGTTCGTGTTTCTCTCAGGGAAAACCTTCCTTTCCCAGGTCTTGTTGCTTTTCATTGGTCTTCAATGCTTTTGTCACTTTGCCTTTTTCTTTGTAGGGGTGTTAAACCTATGCAAATCCATTTTCACTTTTGGCAAAAGGTAGTCCATATTAGCTTAATCTCTATCTTTTGACCTGTCCAATATGATAGGCCCTACCAAGCACTCTGTAACATTGTGGCACACAAGCCACCATGCTGCCAGAGGGACTTGACCTTGTGGTGGTTTCATTCTTCCATGGTCAACAGCACAAAGTACCAATGTAAGTCAGTGGATTGGCTTAACTGTTGGGTAGGGGGGTGGACGCAAGATTCTTTGTGATGTTTGTTCTGACTTCAATGTCTGTATCAGCTCAAGATGGCATCCTTTTCCTCCGATGAACTCAATGGCATGGAGAGAGAAGGGAGGAGTTTGCATGCATGAGTAACCACCAGTCTTCCTCACCTCTGCAGACATAACGAGATGTAGCATGGTCAACCTTAACCAATGGAGGCTTCAATGTGTGCATAAAGTTAACACTGGCTCACGCTTATTGTCCAATCCCCATGGACTGCATTAATATTCCTTGCATTTTCCATTGCGTTGTTGCCATTATTGAACTCATAAAGTAAAATATGCCAAATATGCTCCTTTGTCACTTCCATTATAGCTTTGAAAAAATAACTGTTAAAATTGAACTGCACTCTTCAAAACTTGCACCAAGAATAAGTGCAAGGTAAAATTACAACCTGCTTTTAAAGCAAGTTGATGCAGGTAGTGTTGTTGGTCTCTATTCCTGCTGCAAATGACTGGTAATTTGGCAGCTCAATACATTTTGTTAGATCAGCTTCTTCACATGACATTAATCTGTAGAGGCAAAGCTGGTTCTGTTTCACCCAGCAACAACAAAAAATGATCTATTTTAATATGGCTGAATAACAGCTGAAATACGATTAAAGCAATTAAAAAAAAAAGTTGCCACTATTGCATGTTGTTGTTGTTGTTGTAGTTTGTTTTAAATATTGTTTTTAACTTATATTTCTGAATTCTATTTCTATTATAAAATTATTCAGACTATTGGCTATTGATCTGTATTAATAATTGTTTTTGCTTATTTACTAGTTTCTGTTAGCATAATAAATGTAACATCTTCACCTCTCTCTCTCTCTCTCTCTATCTCTCTCTCTCTCTCTCTCTCTCTCTCTCTCTCTAATATGTATGTGTATACTGCGTGTGTGTGTGTGTGTATCAAACTTCTATTGCAACTGATGATGTTGACTAATTTTACAGTAAGTTAAAAAATGCAATATATCTAAATGAATTTTGACTCGGACCATCTGTTGCTACTGCTGCTACTACTACTACTTTTGCTATTATTGCCTACTTTTTTTATAAATCATTCCCCCACCTACATCCTCATCCCATACTCCAAAACTAGATGCCATCAGGATCGAATGAGTGAGGCCTAACACTGTCGAGGAAAGATATACACATACACATACACATATCTCTATCTATATTTGTGTGTGTGTGTGTGTGTGTGTGTATGTGTGTGTATAAGTATAACTGAGGAGGAGAGTGGAGTGAGCAAGTCCTTTTATTTCATTGATTTACAATTGTTTCATTGGAAATCAATCTCTTGAACATTGCTATACTATACAATAATATATGCAATTATTGATACATGAGGTGTCATTGACACAATTCCAAATTCGACTCTTCAGAATCATGCGTAAAAGTTATTTGCTGTGGACACTTAAGTTAACAATAATTCATATCTATATCGAGCTGGGTGTGTTTCAATGGTTACATTTACATATTACAAGCCAAACAGAACAAAACTTGGTTGGAGTTGACCAGTGAAGAAGAATGAAGTGAAAAAAAAGAAAAGAAAAGGTTTTGTGTTTATACAATATTTTGAATTATAGTCTTGTCAATACTTTCTGTCTTAAAGGTATTTTAATACTCTTGTTTATCTAATTCATGTGTCATTCAGACAAAGAAATGATCCTAAAATGGAAACCCAGATATTGAGGTGTAATCTTGGCTCTATTCATACAAACTCTTGATTCACCAAAGTCAGCAGCTTCTTCATATAACATTGGAAATGCTTCAGGTCCTCGTTCACTCTCTCTGTTCTGATTTCTGATCTCTCCAGCACACATCTCTTAGATATACCTGGCATATTGGGTGTCTCCTGCAGAAGGTCCAGTCCTTGTTGCAGTGTGGTACTTATGTATCTTAAATACCCTGAGAGCAGAACAGTCTCCTGGTAGGGTCTTCTATGTTGGACAGGTTAAAGGATAGAGGCCAGACTAATGTGGACCACCTCTTCCTAGAGGTAAAAATGGATTTGCTTAGCACTAACACTCCTCACTAGAAGAAGCAAAGTTACAGAAGCATTGGTCATGATTCAAAACCTATGAAGGGCCACCTTCCCTCAAAGGGAAACGTTTGCTGCAGTGCAGCAAAATCTGAAAGGACTGAGTTGAAAAAACAAGGAGAGAAGTAGAAAAGGATGCCCAGAGTTGAGAATGGCGGAGAAACGTCATTGATGGCCTATGCGCCAAAGGGCCTAAGTAAGCAATGTCAGTTGTCCCCACAAGATACAGACTGCTTCCAGTTGCACTGTCCAACCACTTTTAACCTGGGGGTGAATATGAAACAATCTCTGAAGAAGGCAAGAAGCACCAGAAGGAACAACATGCTTCTAAGTAGTTTCTTAATATGCTAGAAATAGAGCTATATCTCCCTCAAACTGTCTTAGAAAAAGACACCTTGAACAATTTGAACTTGGTTACATTGTATTGTTGAAAAAAAAGAGGTTGGTCACAGCTTGAAAACCTTTGGTAATTGGCATTCTTGCTCAGGGATGATCTTGGAGTAAATAACAGCTTGTGATGCCAATCCACTGAGAGTATTTATAGGGGTGCTGAACCTCTTAGAATTATCAGTCAAACTCCCTAAAATCATACTTTATTATCTGAAAAAGGGAAGAATGTATTGGATAACATGAATCTACAATCACTATGCCTGAAAAAAGACAAGACAGTCACAGCTGTAATGCCTTTCATCATAAGCTTGTTTGATCATGGCTGACCTGGGGCTAAATAACGACTGCGTATTATTAATTCAAACATAATCCAACCCCGTTCCATAAATCAAGATTAATCTTAGTAATTATAAATTCAAACTGTAATGCCAAATTAATATATCTTTGGCATTCTATTGTTTGTTCCTTGCTTATCGTTGAAGCCTGCTGGTTCAGATTGATTGAGAAAGATGAAAGGCAAACAAAAGAACACTCATCACAGGCAGATTAATTGCTTACAAACTTCTAGAATTTCATTGTGATTCTGAATTCCTTATATTTACTCCTCTTCTAGTAAATGTCAGCTATATTCTTATCCTTTCATTGAGTGGCTTTTGAAGTTGATTGATAATTAATCTAAAGACACATGTACGTCTGTTCACCTGCTTTTCCATTGGATTGCAATAAACCTATAAGTTTATTGTTTAACTACAGGTCAACCTTAATCCACCAAGCCAACTGGATCTATAATCAAAGTCATCTGTTTCTTAGCAATCTTATCTTTGATTCAAACACATTGTGTCTAGGATTTTTTTTTTCCTGTGATATGATGGAGATTTAGCTACTGTTTCTAGCTCTAGCAAGTCCATCAACCATCTAGAGTAGTGCCTCCCAACCATTTTTTTACCTATGTGTCTTCTACTATAGCCCTAGGTGGAAACTGAAAGAAGCCTGACGTGTGTGTTATCATCATCATTTAATGATTATTGTCCATGCTGGTATGGGTTGGACAGTTTGACTGGGCTGGCACACTGGAAGGCTCCATCAGACTCCAGTCTGATTTGGCATGGTTTTCTACGGCTGGATGCTCTTCCTAACGCCAACCACTCTGAGAGTGTAATGGGTACTTTTACATGCCACCAGCACAGGTGCCATTTATGTGACACTGGAGTGCACTTATGTGCCAATTTGTATGACACCAGTGTATATATATATGTGTGTGTAGATGGGGTGGGAGTTCTGTGTAAACGTGTATCACTGTCCTACAAGCAGGGTTGTTCATTTCCAGTCTTCTGAGGAAAAACTTGTCTGGCCATTAAATATTACTTGGAAGGTAATATTTAATGGTTAGCAATAGGAAAGACATCTAGCTGTAGAAAATCTGCAGAAAGTAGACATTAAACGATGACGATGATGATGATGATTGGCAGTGCCTTCTCATTTTAAACTAATTCCTAACCATAAAATCAAAGTAGCACAGGTGACGACCAAGCTAGTTTAACATTACATTGTATGGTCACAATACAATGCCAGATGTCAGTACCTTAATGATTGTACTTGTGCAAGCCATGGTCACAAAATACACACCAGCACAGCTCTGCAAATATCGTGACACATTAGCAAGACTCTTAAGCAATAGAAAAACGAAAAAAACTTTCTCACTCAGCTTTGTCCAGATATTTTTGGTTTACAGTTTAAACAACAGTCTCCGTATTTGTTGATATTCTCTGTGTTCAAATTCTGTGAAGAAGTGACATGGCCAGGTGAATATGTTGTTGATTTTCCTGGCCAGTTCTTACTGTATGTCAACATTCGGTTTTCAATCAATCTTGTCTTGTCCCATTTGAAAATAATTATCATTAACACTAATGGTTAATTGGGGAGTTATTATGGAAGTATATTAAAAATTTTCTTTAGCAAACTATATTGTTAACTATGTGCTCTTCATGCAGAAAGCATCCCTGAGAAGCTTTCCCATGTCACCTTTTTTAAAAAAGTCACTGTTCTCTCCTCCCCCCATTATTGACATATCTCTGCTATACATTGCCTCACTTGTGTATGGCTGAAGGGCAACAATGATGTTCACTCTTCTGGATGTTGCACACCAGAAATAATAAAACAGTTTCTTATGCAGAGACTGGAGACTGTTTTTAGAATCCTTTTGTCATCCAGCAGCTGGAAAAAATGTTAGAATCTCCCAACATTTAATTTTGATAATCTTTACCTTGAGAGTTCATTTCGGCACCATGTTACCATCTTTATCCTCTCTCTCAGCTACTCTAACCCACCCTTATCTCATGCAGGGTAACCATGTACTTCCCTCATAGCAAGACACCTGGTATAAACCTACCCCCACCTTCCCCCTCTCGAGTATTTGTGTTTTGTGTCTGTCTACGAATTTACTTGGTGACTTGTGCCAGTGGTGCCATGTTAAAAGCACCCAATACACACTGTGAAGTGGTTGGTGTTGGGAAGGGCATCCAGCCATGGAACCCTTGCCAGAGTTGACAATGGAGCTCAGCACAGCCCCCGCAGCTCGGTGGATCCTGTCAAACCATCCGACCCATGCCGGCATGGAAAGTAGAAATTAAATGATGTTGATGATTATTGATGATCTGGCAGAATCGTTAGCATGCCAGACAAAGCATTTCAGCCACCTTTTATGTTCTGAGTTCAAATTCTGCCGAGGTTGACTTTGTCCTTCATCGTTTTGGGGGTCAACAAAACAAGTATCAGTTGGACATTGGGGTCGATGTAATCAATTTACCCCCTCTTCCAAAATTGTGCCAAGATTAGAAAGGATTATCATTATTATTTACCTCTATGCAGCGGAAGCAATTTAAGAATCTGACATGATACACACACCAAGAATTTAAATGCCATAGATTATGAAATTATGACCCCCCCCCCTCTATCTCTATCTCTATCTCTCTTTCTCTCTCTCTCTCTCTCATGGTCAAAATCAAACACAACTCATTTACTTAATTCTCTCTACCCTCCCTCCGTCCCTCTCTCATATTTTTGTCTATATTGCAGTTAACAACCAATATTACAAGTTCCTTCCTAAATTCTCTGTTTGCAAAAATCTATACTTTAATCTAAACAGTCCACAAAAAAACAAACAATCAAACAAAACCAGCTAAATTACATCTGGTTGTTATTTGTTAAAAGTAAAGTTTTACAAAACCAGAACATGGTTTTACAAAATGGTATAAACTTTTGAAAAAAAAACCAACAAAAGTTTATAATCCCCTTCTGCCATGCTTTTTTGTTTGTTTTCTTTTAATAAATTTATCTTTTCACTACATTTAATGCCTAGTGCTGCACATAGCTCACTTCACAATAACAATCATTTCTAGTAATCCTGTCTGTTTTTTGGTAATTTATTTTCTCTCTCTAATTAGAACAATTATGCAGAGTTTTATAATCGGTTGCAGCTTCACTGAATGTTAACTCCATGTTTTCCGAAATGAAATTTTGTTTTCTACCATCATTATTGATTTGTTATGCACTTATTATTATAATCAGCAGCCAATCCACGAGCATTTGGAATGGTGTTCTTCCTCTTGCATTTCCTTTATCTCTTCATAATTCTTCTCTTCATCTCACCACGCTTCCCTCTCATCAAACAAATGTCTACAATTTCTTTCTTATATACCACATTCCACCTCCGCACTCCATCGAATTACTTAACGTGTTATTTAAGTAAACTTTTTTTCCTACATGGTTGACTATCGATACCTTGTTTCCTTTCCTCTTCATGCATCGTCTTTCATTCCCTTCTCTGTTTGTCAGTCATTAAAACCTCCGTCTCACTGCGCCTCCTCCCAGACTTAAAGACTTTGGTAAATCCTTCTGTAAAACAGTGGCATGGCTCAGGTTTCCCTTCCAACAACCACTAACTTGCTGGAATTTCAACTGAACACTAACCCTACCCCTGCTCTGGTTATTTCCCCCCAACCCCATCCCTTCTCAGAGGGTCGAAGGAAACTGCTATCATTCGTCTGCTACACATTAAATCACTTAAAAATAACAAAAATTTCTTTGTTTCTTTTATGAAATATTTAACCATTAACACTCCTAGTTCTTTTATTTTGTTTCAATCATCCGGACTGTGGCCATGCTGGGGCTCCACCTTCACTGGTTTAAAGACATCAACCTTAATACTTAATTTTTTAAACCTCATACTTTTTCTATATGCCCCTTTTTTGCTGAACTGCAGGGACGTAAACAAAGCAACACTGGTTGTCAAGTGGTAGCAGGGGACAGACAGACAGACACACACACACACACACACATACACGATGAGCTTTGTTCAGTTTCTGTTTACCAAATCCACAAAGCTTTGATTGACTCGGGGCTAAAGAAGAAAATACTTGCCCAAGGTGCTATACAGTGGGACTGGACCCAGAAACATGTGGTTGGAGAGCAAGCGTCTTGCCATACAGTGACACCTGTGTCTCCAGCCCTTCTTGTGCATCTCTCTCTCTCTCTCTCTGGCATTGCAAAAAGGGTTGAGTCCACCCACAAGAGATGTTGGTGTTTGACAAAGAAGTGACTTAGGTGAGCAGTTAGTATAGTTTGCTTCACGTAACCAATATGGAAAGTACTGGAAGACTGTTGTTTGTCAGGTGACTAACAGAAAAGATATTTACTTCTAACGTCGTTCTTTCACTACCCTGAATAATACTGCTACCCTGGTAAGTTGTACAATGTAAATGTTGCAGACTCAAAGATTTACTGACATTTCCTTCCGGAATTGGTTGTTTTGAAAACTGAATCAGCTTTTAGCAGCATCTGCCTATCAGAAAAGTCTTCATTTAACAGAACCATTCCACTTCATTTTTGTATTTTTATTTGGAATATGCTGCTACAGGGATAGCTATCTGATCAAGGACTTGACAAGGCACATGGCCTGGTGGTTAGAGTATCTCAATCATGATTATAAGATCGTGGTTTCAACTCCTGGACCAGGCAGTGCATTCAATCCACTCAGCTGTGAGTTCCAGCAATGGGCAAGAAGTGAACTGGGTGAGAGGTCAGCATTCCATCTCGGGGTGGGATATTCTAATCTCAGTCACTCATACACCTTGGAAACTGTATTAAGCTCTGCTCTTATGGGTCTTGGGGCTCATGAGAGACCTAAGGACTTCATAACCGCATAGTTCTGGGGTTAATCCCTCACATGGGGGCATCTTGGGCAAGTGGATCATCTACTCAGCCTTGAATTGACCAATATCCTATGAGTGGAATTTGGTCAGCAGAAACTGTATAGATACCCATCATAAATGATGCAAAAGATTTTTTTTTAAAAGTATATTTTTATAGATAAACAGTAACTTAGCTATTTGATAATAGAGATCGGTTAAGTAAGTACCAGACTAAAATAAGTACTGAGGTTGATTTGATCAATTTTAAAACCCTTCAAGGCTGTTCCAGTGCATAACTGGTATTTATTTAATTGACCCCGAAAGGATGAAAGGCAAAGTCAACCTCGGCAGAATTTGAACTCAGAACATAACAGCAGACAAAATACCACTAAGCATTTTTCCCAGCTTGCTAACAAGGTTGTCGTCATCATCGTCACCGTTTAACATCTGCTTTCCATGTTGGCATGGGTTGTATGCAATATAATTCCTTCAGCTTTGCAAACTTTGTATCAGTTTGTGAATTAAATTTGGCCACTTTCTTAAAACTGGAGAAATACAATCATTCTTAAACCATCTTTTTGGTAAGCACATATTATTAAACAAGTGGAATTGCTTCTGGATTAATCAGACAAGACCTTTCATTTCAAAGCTTTCTTATTTAATTTGAAACCCTCTTCCATAATTTTGCATAAAAGCCTTTTATGTTCCAATCTAATAAAAAAAAATGTATATATTTTACTAAAGTCCTCCACATTTTCAATTATTTTATAAATTTATCGGAATACAAAAGCAGTGGATTTCTATAGAAATTTAGTCATGAATGAATAATTAGTTTCTGTGCAGTGAAATAACTTTTCCAGATTGTTTCTTTGATAATTTGCAATTTTTTTTTTTTTAAACAATATATATCATTATATGATATGATATTAATAATAATGATAATAATAATAATAATAATTAGTATCAAAAAGAAAAAAATGAGAGAGAGAAAAAATTTTTTCTTTGGTTCTTTTCATTTTTGATTTTCCTGTTTTTTACAGCAATTTTGTTTTCAATTGGGTGAATTTAATGCTTTTGATAAAAAAAAAATTTTGATATTGCCTCAACTATTTTCTCAAATGAAATTATCCCATTTTTGTTTTGTGAAGAGCAGCATAACTATTTAATTACATTTCTATTACCTCAACTTTCAGACAATTAACTTTTACTAATGCTAGTTAAGCATTATGTGTTGTCAGGAGTCGTATTTGGTTAGCTGGGTTAAATATTTGTTGAAATCTAAGGATTAAATCCTCTCTCGCTTAATTCATCTAAAGCTGCATAACAACAGGAGAGAGAGAGATGGAGCATTTAGCTAGGTCAGAGCAGGTAAAAAAAAAAAAAAAAGAAAGGAAAAGCAACACAAAAAGCCTGGTCAATAGAAATTAAGTTTAGATTTATTCACAATAGATTTTTTCGGCAGCCAATGATTGGTTAGCATTGTCATCGTGGATAATTATATGCACAGAGGAAATAGTTTTATCGAAACAATAACCAATCATTTGCAAAAAGATTTCAAACATTGCGAATTTATTTATTTGCTTTAATTATCTGATATTTGATTTCCCTATATTGGATCATGACAAAGAATATTGGGAAAGGAAAAGGTTTTTTTTATGTCAAGTCTGTTGAGATTTGTTCAATATTAAATTTGTATGAATTGTCGTAACATACCAGTCATCATATACGTCTACACAGTAAAAACATTAGTAAAATGCAAGAGGCATGGCTGTGTGGATAAGAAGCTCACTTTGCAACCATATAGCTCCGAGTTCAGTCCCACTGAATGGTATTTTGGGTTTGCGTTTTCTTCTATAGCCTCAAGGCACCCACTCCCTAGTGAGTGAATTTGGTAAACGCACTGTGTCAAGATCCATTGTGTGTATATAAGTGTATATATGTGTGCGTGTGTCTTTGTGTTTATCTTGACGACTTGTGTTGGTTTGATTATGTCCCTGTGACTTAGCAGTTCAGCAAAATTGACAGAATAAAAGGTACCAGGGTGAATTTGTTTGACTAAACCCCAGCACAGCCGCAATCCAGAAAGTGAAACGAGAATGGAAAGTGTGTCCCCCAGCATTGTAGTATAGTTCCAGTTCTCTGTCATTAATTCACAGCCCCATCAAGTGAAGTAATGCTATCATAAACCAAGATAAGCCTGACATTACCCACATAGAATTACAGTTTGTTTTATAACAAGGCTGACAATATATGCACACATATTTTGAAAACCTTATCAAACAAGAAAACAAAAATCCTATGGAGAGAGAGCCCTTTGCTTGGTCACTTGACTTGACTCCCCCAGACACACACACACACACCCATCTTGTTACCTTCTCTGTCAGGGTAGTCTTCATCTTCCAGTATTATGATGCGACATGTTGATAATCAGTTGAGCAAATACAAGTCAGCAATGTGGTGATGTAGTGGGTGAAAAATACATCAATGGATTAAGTGTGGGTGGAGAGTGTTGTTAGAGGAGATAAATATTATTAGCTGGCCCTCTCATTAATCTAATCTGTTGCAGCTTAAACGAAATTCAATTATTTGTTGGATGCAATACTTTCACATTAACTTTCTACCTGTGTGTGTTTTTGTTTTTTTCTAACCAGGTTTGTCATGGCTGGGTAGGTGTTAAGAAGCTTGTTTGGCAAACTCTTGGTTTCAGATTCAGTTCCACAGTGTGGCAACTTGGGAAAATGTCATTTATTCTAGCCCTGGGGTGATCAATGCCTCGTTAGTGAATTTGGTAGATGGAAACTATGTAGAAGCCTGTCTTGTGTGTGTGTGTGTGTCTTTGTATGTGCTCATCTCTCTATTATCACTCAACATCCAGCATTGATTTGTGCATGTTCTTGTAACTTAGCAGTTCAGCTAAAGAGACTAATAGAATAAGTACCTGGCTTTAACCAAAAGAAAAATAAAATAAGTGCAATTTGTTCTGACCAAACTTTTCAAGGTGGTGCTCCAGCATGGCCAATGCCCGCTGACTGAAACATCATCATTTTACCACTCTATTCCATGGATTGATTGAGTGTTTTTTCCTGAGAGCCACAGGAGCCAGCATCTTCAGCTTTTATGAAGACTTCCTCTTGTCAGAAGTAACACCTGACAAGATAACTACTAGATATAATCTTTCTCTCTCTCTCTCTCTCTCTCTCCCCTTTTCAACTATTGCAAATCACTTTTAGCATTTAGTGATTGGAGCCTGGTGCAGCCTTCCAGCATACCAGCCCAGTCAAACCGTCCAACCCATGCCAGTGTGGGCAACAGATGTTACATGATGATGATAAACAAAGCAGGTGTTTTAGTATACTACCAGCAAAAGTAGACTAGTTGGTCATAACCCCTCCACATGCTCTCTCTCTCTCTCACACACACACACACTTTCTCCCAACCCTTTTCCATGCCAACACCTTTCTATTTATATTTCTTGGTGCTCCACCATGACCATGGTCCAGTGCCAGAACTCGTAAATGCATGATCAAAACATGGCCACCATTATCATTAAATGGTATCTTTGAAAAGATTTTTTCAGTTTTGTATTTGGTTTGCAAGATTCTTGGTGTGAACCCATGAATTGAAACAGAATCTCTTGTATCTTGGGAGGGTCATTTTTCTAATAATAAATGCACACACTGGTCCTAGTTCACTTCTTTTATTATTATTATTATGAAGGCAGTTAGCTGACAGAATCATTAGTGTGCTGGGCGAAATGCTTTGTGGTACTTCGACAGTCTTCACGTTCTGAGTTCACATTCCACCGAGGTTGACTTTGCCTTTTCATACTTTTGGAGTCGATAAATTAAGTACCACTCAATACTGTGGTCGATGTGATCGACTGGTCCCCTCCCCCAAAATTTCAGGCCTTGTGCCTTTAGTAGAAAAGATTATTATTCTTAGTTAATTGATTAACTATGTAGCCAATTAACTCCTTGGTTGTTTGATTAATTGATTACTCATTTGGCCAATTAATCAATCAGATTTGTGGAAGTCCTTTTGTCACCATACTCATCAATGATTCCACATCTCCTTCTGTCATTATTCATATAATGATCTTCTCAAGATACAATAGAAGACTTCATTGAACTGTTGCTTCAAAAAACAAAAAACTGTGGTAATAACTGAAGAGATTTGACAAAAACTTCACCAATGACTTATTATTCATGAAAACCTAAACCATCTCTGGTTTAGTGATAAGTTTATATTTAGCAGAATTTATTTTATTGAAAATATGTGTATTTTAATGTCAAAGATAGATATAGATGCAAAACATGTGAAATTGATCATTTCTATAATTGCGAAAAGGAGGGATGAAAATTTTATCAAAAAAAATTCGATGACATTTATTTTGACATTTTGGCATCATCCATAGAAAATTCCTTTTTTTTTTTTTTTTTTTTTTTTTACAAATCTACATTAAAATTCTGCAGACTACTTTAAGATCTGAACTATCTAATTACCATCTAAAAGCTAATTTATTAACGAGCACTGACAAAGGGAATTTCTTGTGATCAGTTAACTTACTAGAAATAGTAGAATGATTTGAGCAAAATATGGCTATGTCATCTTGAAATAAAATTTTAAAAAAACAATATATTTGTCTTCAGGAGCATATATAACCAAAATATCACGTCGGAACCTATATGGAGAAGTTTCTTTAAACATTAGAAGATTGAATGCATTAAAAACTTTTCTTCTTGAGTATGTGCTGGGATATGTATTATGTGTCCCTGTGTCTTATACTATCAAATACAATATTGTTGGAACAGTTTCCATATGGGACCAGATGAAATCAAGTTCTTATGAACTAATTATTATCATTTAATGTCCATTTTCCATGCTGGCATGGGTTGGACAGTTTGACAGGAGTTGGCAAGCCAGAAGAGCTGCACCAAACTCCAGTTGTCTGTTTTGGCAAGGTTTCCATAGCTAGATGCCCTCCCTAACACCAACCATTTTACAGAAAATATGCTACTGAAGATTCATCCAGTTCCTGCCAGTGTCAATAACCAACATGAAACCTATGATAGCAGTGGTTAGTTGATAAACTTTTTTTTTTTTTTTTTTTTCCATGGCAAAACCTGTTTAAATGTTTGCTTTGGGTGAAGAGGGGCTGGACTTGTCTTTTATTTTTAATCATTCTAATACTGTATTTTAATAGGTGTTATAAGGATAGTATCTATTCCTGTGAAGTTGTGTAAATGTTTCAGTGGTGTCAAATGGGCCTTTTTTGGCTCTGTCTGAACACAGCAATGCTGGATTACTACGTCACTTGGCCATAATCACACATTTAAACTGTGTCCAGAAATTTTGCCATAAGACATTTTTTAAAGTTAAAAAAAAAAAAATAAAAGGTTTTATAAAAACATTAGATAGGCAAGTCTTTATTCAACGAAAAACATTAAAAAAGTGTGATGAGGTCATTTAAAAGGAAATTTCTAACAGTGAATTTTCTTATGGCAAAATTTCCTATAACCCATTTAAGTATGATCTCTAGTGATAACAGGACATCTGATAAGGCCTAAATAAAATGAGTCTTCCCTGTGGACAGATAAGTAAATAGAAACAGATAAGCGTGTGTTGCAACATATGATGCAGCATTTAATCTCTCACACACAGAAAAAATTCATGTGGATGGATAATGATCAGAGAGACAAGCTGATAGCCATACACGTTTAAATATAACCAACGTGACATTGGTTTATGTATGAATGTATGCTACAGTACATCTATTTACATATGCAGGTCAAACATCAGACTAGTGACCTTGTTCTTCAATGATGTCCATTCATTGTAGTTTCTCGAGGCAAAATGCTACAGAAACAATACAGTGATTAAAATCTCCTCAAAGTTTATTCTCAGTAAATAATGTAGATGTAAAACTGGTATTTAAATATCAGCAGCAAAATAGATAAAATACTAGGGTTACTTAGCAACAGTGACACAGTTTCTATTCAATGTAAACAAATCCAAAGAGGAGCAGTGTTAGTGATCCGTTGACGTAACTGTTTCATTCTTCTATAAAACACAAATGACAGGGCTTCGGGGACTATTTTTCCCATGAATCATTTGCTTAGTGGTGAAATACTATCCATGTTGCTGGAATGGGGAATTGTTTCTTGGTCACCAAAATTCTTGACTCTGTGTCCCATGAGACATCACTAATTTCTTTTCTAATAGCTCAATAGTTTCTCTGTAGCAATCAAATCTCCATCAATAATCTCCCTTCATTCTTTAAAATCAGGATCAGTTGTTCTGAATCTTAAGACTACATCATCATCATAACATCCGCTTTTTCAGTTTATTGAGGCAGATTTCCTATGGCTGGATGCCCTTCCTGTCACCAACGCTCACCTCCTGTTTCCAAACAAGATGATATTTCCTCATAGCCAAAGATGTTTTTCCTGGAAGATTGAAAATGCTCAACAACATTGCTTGTATGGCAACGATGCTCATATACAGCCTTCACAAGATGTCTAGACAAGGGTATAAACACACATAATAAGCTTCTTTCAGTTTCCATTAAGCAAATCCATTCATAAGGTTTTAATTGACCTGGGTCTATAGAAGAAAACATTTGCCCATGGTGATGCACAGTGGAATTGAACCCAGGACCAAATGATTGGGAAGCAAGCTTCTTAACCACATCTCCACACCTGAACCTACTGAGTGAAAGATCAGTGTGTTGACAATAAAAGTTTATTGAGAGAGATTTTCTATGAGCACATGTCAAGCCATGCAATCCCATATCTATTCACAGTATCCATCACATTGAACTATTCATCCATGCATGGATTGAGTTTATATCAATTACAGACTTTTCATGAGGCTGAGAGCTTAATCCTGTATTGTCTCAATAAAATACCAAGCTATGAGCTAATGAGGAAGCTTTTCTGCTGCTTTTCAGCCAGCGAGAAGAATTAGCTGCCAAATTTCCACAGATTACACCTTACCATCTTAAAACAGGAAGGTAATTTTCAACTGTGGTAATCCTGGATATAAACAAAGGTAAACCTGTTTAATCAGGACTGGTTTATGGTTAAACAAGATAACTTTTGCAGAGACAATTAACTATGATAGATTAAGATTTTGTCCAGGGGGAACTTGATCTTATCCATTGCATACCATCATGCAAAAGCAGATGTCAGATGATGGTGACAGTGACTTGTAATTTATTAAATATATAGGCACAGACATGAGTGTGTGGATGAAAAGTTTGCTTCCTAACCACATGGTCATGGGTTCATTCCCTCTGTACAGCACCTTAGGCAAGTGTCTTCTGCTATAGTCCCAGGTCACCTAAAGCCTTGTGAGTGGATTTGGAAGACAGAAACTGAAAGAAGCCTGTCGTGTGTGTGTGCGTGTCCTTGTTGTGATGTTATGTGATAGTTACATATGACTGACAGTGTATCACATGTCTGGCAATGGGGAAATATTACTTTGCTTAGAAATAGGTGAAGGTAGACAAACGGGAAGGACTTTTGCTCATAGAAAATCTCTCTCAATAAACTCCCATCTGACCAATGTGAACATATGAAAGAAAAGGTTATTGAACCGATGATGGTGACAATATTTTGGCTAGCTGGCATAGTTTACAGCATTCTTCTCTCCATATCATTACAATGGTCACTGGGAAATGAAAGCACTCTCAGCCAAATAATCACTTTTGTCATCATCATAAAGGCAATAGTAGTCACAATAATGCCACAAAGCCAACAGATTGAAGGGACAGCTTACTACCACTGCTACTACAAATAATAATAATTGCCATATTTTGGTTATAAATGCCAGTTTATTATTGAATCTATTTCCTGTTTCTGTTTCTGGCAGTATTTTTTGTTTCTCATATCAGGTTGCCTTAGTATTGTATAATTCTCTCTCTATCTCTCTCTCTCTCTCTTTTGTTTGTTTTTAATTCTATAAATTCCTACAAGTGTAAGCCTTGACAGCCAATGTGGTTATTTCAATTCAAAGGTTATTAGATTCAGTTTCATTATAAGATTTTTTCTTTTGTCATAGCATTTTATTTTTCTGTGTTTAGATATGAGTTACAAGGTCATTAACGTTACAGAAAGGGTCATAGCTCAACTAATTAGAAAGAAGGTTAACCTAGATGAGATGAAGTTTTTTTGTCTTGTGCCAGGATGAAGCTCTATTGATGTTCTTTTCTTAATAAGGCAACTTGGGGAAAAGCATTTGGACAAAGACTAAACTGCTGTTTATGTGACCTTTGTCAATATAGAGAAAACCTTTTGGAGAATCCCTTGCTCCCTCATTTGGTGGTCAATGCAGAAGTTAAAGGTGAGAGCTATCCAAGCCATGTACAGGGACGCTGTCAGTAAGGCTATCACAGCTACAGGTGGGATCATCCTAGAGACCTCCTGTAGTATTTGAAAGAGAAAATTTCAGCTGGAAAATTTGTAATCTTTCACAAATATTTCCCTGGTATTCCTCAATCTTTAACCATCCATTCCATTTCACCATGTTCTTCACCTGATTACGCAAGATGAGGGTCTCCAATATTTAACATTGACAATTTAGAATCTGGAACAGACGGAGCTAGCTACCAGTTTCTCTAAGATATTCAGCTTCTTCCTTTTAGTTTTACATCCTTCTCTAAGCTGGAGATTCTTGGAATGATAGAGGAAGCTTTTATTTATATATTTTCTTTTGCGGTTTTGTCTTGTTTTTGTTATTAACTGCTAGGAATTTGGTTGTTCTTATTAGCAGTCGGTTGTTAATATCAAAATACCAAAGTTTTCCATTATTAGAATTCGTCTATTTCACCTGCACTTTTATTCCTTCTACCGTTATCTTCTCCAGTTTCTTATAGTTCTCTGTTCCATATTTATCTTCTTTTGTCTTCTTATGACTTGTTTCAGTCATTTGACTGTGGCCATGCTGGGGCACCACTTTGAAGAGTTTTAGTTCAACAAATTGACCCTGGTACTTTTTAAGAAAAAATAAAACAATTTTTGGTGTTTACTCTATCGGCCTCTTTTGCTGAGACTGCTAAGTTACAGGGACATAAACAAACCAACACCAGTTGCCAAGCAATGGTGGAGGATGGGGCAAACACAAATTTAGCAAAGACCAAAGTCCTACTAGTAAGTAGAAAAGCAGACAGATTACTAACCCCTTCAGGGAAATGTCCCTGCTCAATATCTCAAAGTGAAAGTAGAAATTTCATAAGTTGACTTAAGGCCACAAGCTCACAAAATCATGACAGAATGCATAGCGACATTTCACAGTTTTGCCTTTCATCCTCCTCTGGGATGAATAAGTACCAGTTGAAGACTGGGGTCAATGAAATCAACTTACCTCCCACCCCATCTTTAAATCACTGGCCTTGTATCAAAATTTGAAGCCATTATTAAACTGATTTTTGAAACATAAATTAACCTGAAAGTTTTGAGAAATTTTTATTTAGATCACTTTAAAATAGGAAATTTGTATCATAGTTTGTACGGGAACGGTCTTGGGCAGGTTGGAATCCAAAGCACTACTGAGGAATGATTGGGAATTAATTATTCTCACGTTATTTACATTTGATGGATATTTGTCCTCATCTTGTTTGTTGTTAACACAACGTTTCGGCTGATATACCCTCCAGCCTTCATCAGGTGTCTTGGGGGAAATTTCGAACCTGGGTTCTCATTCCTAAGGCATTTTTTGATGTTATTATTATCATCATCATTCAGGTCACTGCCTGGAATCGAACTTGGAATCTTGGGGTTAGTAGCTTGCGCTCTTAACCACTACACCATATGCCTGTAATTATTCTCAGTTGAGAACTACCAGAGTCTCTCATTCGACCACAACTTAGAATCGTAAAAGTTTTAAGACTGCTATTAATCCTTTTGATACCATATTTTTGTTGATATATATTGCCTTTATTTCAGTTAATTTTGGAAAACAATAAAGAATTTAGTGAAATAACTATTAAGCTGGTGTTTGGAACATAAATTAACTTGATATTTTGGTGGAAGAAAGTTTTAAATTAAATCCCTTTAAAACCGGAAGTTTGTATCATAGAATCTGGAGCAGTTTCAGGCAGTTTGGTATGAAGAGTCATTTTTGTTAATTTTGGCAACATGTGGCTTGCAGAATCAGTAGAGCATTGAACAAAACACGTGTGATATTTGGTTCAATCCTTTTTATGTTTTGAGTTCAAATTGCACCATAGTTTTTACATTGCCTTTCATTGTTACAAAGTCGGAATAAAATACCAATCGATAAAATAAGAAGCAGAGCTGAGCTCAACAACTTACATTCATCTCTCAGCAAATTGCCACAGACAGAATGCCCTTGTGAGACGCATAAAGAAGCAGAACTTATTTACACTTCTCCCCCCCCCCCCCCCCCCCCCCGCAATAAATATCAAGTTATAATACCAATTGGATAAGACAAAACAAAACAGAAACTACTACTTCACCCCCTTCCCTCCTCATCCCTTCTTCCCCTTTACACCACATCCGGACACAGGTGGATGATGCTTCAACAGAAAGATAGCTTTATTCATATCTCTGCTACTCAGCTGCCAATGAATTCATGAGCCATTTTATTATACATAATGGGAATTTTTTTTCTTTCTTTCTTTCTTTTTAATTCTGTCCCAGCATTTATCTTGCTTCTAATGCACAGAATGGAAATATTTACTATTAATTTTCTTTCTATTTCATTCTCTCTCTTGTTTTTTTTTTCCAGTCTCTCTTTCCCTCTCTCCATTACAAAAACTACAATATGTAATTGTTACATGAAAGCATTACAATTTCATTTCAAATAAATTCATCATCGTTTTGTATATTATTTTGTGTTTTAAATTTTTAATGTGTATGTATGTATGCATCTGTGTGTATATATGCTTCCGTGTGTCTGTGTATGTGTGCGCACGCGCGCATTATATATAAAAATATACCAACCGCAGTTTTATATTATTCCTTTAGAATTGATGTTAGAGCATCGGGGGAAAATGACATGCAGTATTTGTTGAAGCTCTTTATATTCTGAATTCAATTCCTGCTAAGGTCAACTTTACTATTCATCTCTCCAGAGTTGATAAAATAGAGTACCATTCAAGTACTGGCATCTGTAATATCAGCTAATCCTTTCCCTCAAATTTCACGCCTTACACTTAGGTTAAGAAACAGATCATCAACAGCTCTGAATCCTTGACTTGAACACATCTTAAGTGTTTCATAAACAAGACTAGGCTCAACAATAACACAAATGAAAACAATCTGTGTATTTGAGCCATTATTACTAAAGTTCATCAACACACACACACACACACTTTCTCTCTCTCTCTCTCTCTCGGTTATTTCATTGAGCAATTTTGGAATTACTAAATCCATGAAATTAATTTTGGAAAGTTCTATTAGACAGAGTTGGAATCAACAGTGTGTCTGTAGTACATTGATACTTTTGGCTGGTTGCCAGCTCCAATAACTGCCTCTTACTCTCTTTCTCCCTCAATTTCTCTCTCTCTCTCTTTTCTCGCTCAACATATTTTTCAAACTAATAACTGTCTCCTTATCTTCCTCTCTATCTAGTTCTCTATCTTGCTTTCTCTCTCAAATTAAATTCATGTGGAAGTCAATGAACTCTATAAATCAATATATAGATACAGCAGTCAGAACTGTTATTTGAAGAATGAAAAAAAACCATTGTACTGACGCTGAAACTGAACAAATGCTAAAATGAAAAGCCATCACTGCTGTAGAAATTACACCCCAGTGCATATCTACACATACACACACAAATATCTATATATATATATATATATATATATATAAAATCAATGACCTTTGTCATCTAATTATACACAGTATGGGCACCTAGAAAGTGCCTGTCCATGGTGCAAGCTTGATCAAGGGTTTTTTGGAGGGGGTGGTTGCTGGTGGGGGGGGGGGGCAGTTAAGATTAGTTGGTGGCTTTTTGCTTGCTTGCATTCTAGTGCGGGATAGGCAAGGTCAGTACAATTTGGTTCTGATGTTGTTGTTGCAGGCATTGCCACAGAATGTAGTGGGTATCCTGTTCAAGATATCCTGCTCGACATTAACAATTCTGCCAACTCAGAGCTGCCCTGGAACGTCATGGTTTTTTTTTTTTTTTTTATGCATCTCAAAAGAACAAAATTCAAAGTTTGACCTAAGCAGGATTTGAATTTAAAGCGCAGAGATTTGAAACAGGTGCTAAATCTAATCTGTAATCAGACCAGTAATTGGACATCAGCAGTGTACTGACCTTGCCTGTCCCGCACTAGAATGGAGAGAGAAGACTTTATACAGATTTTTCCTTTCCTGAAGTTTGTATACTTTTTTTTTTTTTGACGGACTCTGTATTTATAAGCCTATATTATGACTCAGGTGTGGCTGCATAGTAAGAAGTTTATGTCCCAACCACATGGTTCCAAGTTCAATCTTATTGTATGGCACCTTCAAGAAGTGTCTTCTACTGTAGCCCCAAGCCGATCAAATCTTGTAAGTGGATTACGTTGATGGAAGTTGAAACAAACCTGTTGTGTGTTTGTGTGTGTGTGTGTGTGTGTGTGTGCACACACTACTGTCTCTTTGCAAGTACCATTTAAGTACCTGGACTCAATGTAATCAGCTTGCCCCTCCTCTCAAAATTGCTAGTCTTGTCAAAATTTGAAACCATACTCAATGTGATATGTGTATTCTTTTCTCACAATATTATAAGAACAATCATCAATCTGAGTAGGTTGGTGGCTGGGCTGTGTGTGTGTGAAGGTAGGTCACCTAGTGCTTAGGCTGCTAAGTACACAATCACAAGGTTATGCATTCTATTCCTAGAGTAATTGGTGCATTGTGTCGTTGATCAAGGCATTTCATTCCACACTGTGCTCCAGTCTGCTGAAAATGAGTAGCAGTCAAGTGCTGCTGCAGCGGCCCATTTTATCTCCAGCTGCCACATCCCCAATGTTCTGCTGGGTCAATGGTGGGAGAGCCCTGGGAAGGTGTGTCTGTCTGCTCAAGACCACTCAGGCACTGAAACCTTGGTTTTAGGATCTCAATTCCGTTGTGGTGGGTGGGTCTTCTTGAGTACACCAATGCACCATAGATAACCATTATCATTCAGTGTCTGTTTCCCATGCTAACATTAGGTTGGAGGGTTTCCCCAGAGCTGGCAAGCTGAAGGACTACACCAGGCTTGTCTGTCTTGGCTCTGTTTCTGGATGCCCTTCCTAATGCTAACTACTTTAGAAAGTGTATTGCTACTATATATCTTATATATATATATATATATATATATATATATATATATATCGTTGTTCACAAGACCCGATATAAAACAGAACAAATAGAAGACCTGTATGGAGGAGTACCATGTTATGAAGTAGACTAATACTTGAATCAGTCTTTCATTAGAGAGGGGAAAAAAATTTGTCATGACAAAAATGTTAACTCGGATTACCGCAACACACACCTCCTCCTCCTCTTATTTCATTTTCAATAAAGCTGAACAGTCATATATAACCCTTTACACACACACACACACATATATTATGATGGTTATTATTTAGCAGAGGTTACAGAGTGACTCAAGGGCTGAGAGTTTCATGTGTTAGCACTTATCAAACTAGTTGGAAATTGAGGAGTTTTTAATTTCTATACCAGTGATAATGGTATTTCTCTGGATAGTTCTGGAATGAATTATAAAAACAATTACAATGTCACGTGGATAATTCATATTTTTCAAATAGTTTACCCATTATGCCGTTCAATAAATGAATAAATAATCAAATAAGAAATATTTGTGCACACTTACACATAAGAGTGCTGGGGAATATACACGAAATCTGTGTGTGTGTGTGTGTGTGTGTGTGTGTAAACTATTAATGGTTGTGATTCCATATTTCCTCCATCAGTTAGATTAATTATTCACTATGGTGGGTATTTTACTTTACATGTAGGGTAGTCAGCTACTTGCCTAAAGCTGTATGCAGAATTGAAAAATCATTATCTTTATATTTTATGGTCGTGTTAAATTACAAAATAATTTTTATAAATAGAATCAGTGACCCAGTTTTAATTCATTTACAGTCCCCATGACCTTGAGAATGGCATGAATGCCCCTTATCACAACAATTTCCCTTCCTGGTTCCTGTCTTTTTTTTTTTCCTTTTTTACCTTTCAGTCTGAATTAAAGAAATAATTATTTCAAGTTTAGAAACCTTATTTCTTGTCAAACAGCATCAGTTATCCTTTTACCATGTGGTTTTAGGTTCAACCCCAATGGGAAGCACCTTAGGAGTGTGTCTTCAACTGGAGCCCTTGGTCAACCAAAGCCCTATGAATGAATTTGGTAGGGGAAAATTAAGAGAAGCCTGTTGTGTGTGCGTGTGTGTTTTCATATCTCCGTGCCTTAATGTCACATGCTAATTGTAGACAAGTATTATCAAACAAATGGTTTAATTCAGTTTGACAAAGTAATCTGCATTGCTAAAGGGTTAGGGGGTCTTGCAACAATTGTTTTGGGTTCAAGCTTCTCCTTTTTTGTCGGTTTCTTTGTCTGCTATTAATGTTATCTTGCTAATATTATTTTTCAGTTAGATAAATGTAGACAAGTAGGTTGGATTTCATTACGTCATACATTTGTATGTCAAAAAATGCAAATTCAAAAACAAGTCCTGTGGCTGGCTCTCAAACATGAACAGCAAAGAAACTATAAATAGATTCTTTTTTTTTTTTTCTTTTTTTATTCATTATGTGTACAAGTTGTTATTTGACATAATGAATCCATTCCTGAAAAATATTCAACTCAAGTGAATCGATGTTAAAACAAAACCAGTTTTGTTGCCAAACTGGGTTTGGTCCATTTTTTTTTTTTTTTGTTTCTTTCCTTGTTTTAAGAGCAAAATAGTGAAGGAGTTCCTTCACAGTGTTTCCTGAAGTTACAATCAAAATATTGCCAAATGGAAACACAGTGTGTTACATGACCGTTTGCGCACCCAATTTATGCTAGGTTTTTATTGTCATAACTATTTCCATTGTTATAATTACTGGGGGGTGGGGGTGGAAGAAGAAATAGTTATGTTTTATTGAAATGATATGAATAACAAGCTTGCATTGTTAAGACTCCTTGCCATCGTGGTATAAATACCATTATTTGTGGTTTCTTGGCCACAAATGAAACAACTGTAGTTTTATGTCCTTCACATACAACTGTGATGAATCTGTTTTTACAAGCAGAATTTCATCTGAATAAATGACAATGAAATTTAAGGACTAGAATTGAAGCAAACTTATTGTTTAACCCCAGGTCATCTCAAAATGAGCAAACCTAAGATCAAAGGTATTCCTGCAATAATCATTCTCTCATTTTTCCGTTATTGCCAACCAAAATCTTTGTGAGAGGGTTTCATAGATGGAAACTGAAAGAAGCCTGTCACATATATGTGTTTGTGTGTGTATCTACCCTTATCTAGACATCATGTGATGATTGTTAATGAGCATTGCTATCAAACAAGTAACGATCACTTCCAGTCATCAGTGGGAAACTTGCTTGGCCTTAGGAAGTATTGTCTTGTTTAGAAATGGGTGAGAGTTAGCAACAGAAAGTGCATCTGGCCATAGGAAATCTGTCTCAACAAATTCTAACTGAGCCATGCAAATGTGGGGAAATGGACATTAGATAGTGTGTACTCTATTAGAGAATGTGTCGTATTTTGTTTTGTTGAGATGGTAGGATGTGATCTGAGGGAGATTTGAGTAAGTAGGAAAACAGACAGGACTCTGCTACCATCAGAGAAATGGCCTTATTTAATATGTCGAGAAGAGGTAGGTAGTAATTCCATATGGTGTACCCAGTGCAAATTCAGACGCATAAGAGCTGCCCTGGTATCAGAGGCAGGTTGAGAGAGAAAGCAGATTCTGTACATGACTGATGCATAGGAGTTGATAAGCGTTAAGAGCGTTACAGGAAATGAATTTTCTCAAATGCTCAGGAGATTCCCCAGAGGTGATAGAATACTTTTGGTACCTCGGGTGACCTAATTAGAATTAGAGGTGGAGAGTCTGAAAGTATAATGATAGAGTATAAACAGGCTGGAGAAAGTTCAGAGAGCTACTACTGCTCTTTTGTAATAAAAGGTTTCTCTCTCTCTCTCTCTCTTTCTCTCTCTCAGAGTGAAAGACAGATTGCTATATGGTTGTGAGATGTGGGCCATGGATGTGGAGGAGTTAGCATGCTCCCTTGGGTGTGCAGAAATGATGAATTACAAATACATTGAAAGAAAAACTGGGTATATGGTGAATCGGGTGTTGTGTGCTGGATCAACATGAGTGTAAAGTGATCCACCAAAGCTCAGTATAGTTTCATTATATAAGCCATTACGTTCTTTTGTAATGTTTATAAGATGAAAGCTAGGCAGCACCACTCTGTTCAAATGTCTAGAAAGCAGGGCATACACTATACGAGATGGTATACACAGAATTAGCTGCTGTTTGATTTGAATAATCTGGTGATTTTTTTTTTTTGCAAATCATGGGAAAGGGGGACATTTTGTAAAGTACCATTTGGTGTACAAAAGGGCGAGAACCACTGGCCTTGTATATTATATGCATCTCTTCTCAAAGAACACCCCTCAGAAATGTTCTCCTCCCCACTACTTTATACAATATAATATATATATATATATATATATACACACTAAATAGCAAAATGTCAAGTTATAGAATGCTATATTTCACAGTGAATTATATTTCAAATGAATTGCTGCTGTTAGCTTATTCTTCATGCAAATGTTTTACAATAAAAAAAACTATGCTCCCACCAACCCATTTAATTTACTGTAAAATCCTAAATTTTTTGTCTCTAAACTTGAAACTATGTTATTGCTTCAGTATATCAATTGTCTGGTCTTGTGACAGGAACTGTTTTCCTGTTTTTTTTTGTTTTTTTTCAGAAACCCTATGTTGTGCTATTCTTAGATTGCTTCTACTTGTTTGTTTTCCAATTTATTCAACTTTTAATCGTAAAGACCACTTTGTTCCCTTTTCATTTGTTAATTCTTTCGACTCAGCTCTTACTTCTGCCAAATGTTGTTTCAAACTTAACCTTGACATTAGCTGAGGTTTTTAATGACGGCTACTGCCATTGGTCGGATGACGAGTGAATAATACTACACGATACTTCAATGTATCAAGTGTTTATATATACTTGAAGGATTAAGATATTTCATTTTCAATGTGATTCACATTCCACCACCATCTCTCTTTTCCATTTAACAAATAAGTTAATTGCATATTTTCAAAAATGGCCAAGGAAAGAAATCCTTTTGATAGGTTTACAATTAAAACACCAAATAAAATTGGTGTTGTTTACTTTTGTTTAATGGCTCGTCACCTTCTAATTAGGTGCCACAAGTTCGTTTTCACTAAAGCCTCACCTTCAAAATCTTTCTGAAAGAAATTTGACCTTTCTTATTAAGATTTCAGACATAACAAACATTAATCAGATTAGTACAATTCCACACTTTACTACGTGTTTTTAATCCAATGCATTTAGTGCAATTTAAATTGCTTTCCTTAGACAGGACTGAAGATTAATATTTTTGTTGGATACCATCGGTTCAGCTAACCCTTACACGTACTCTTTTAGAGGTCCTCCTCCTCCTCCTGCTCCCTTAGAGGGAAGGCAGCATCAGCTTCTGTGAGAGATGGACTCAAGATAGAAAGAGATCATCATCATCATCATCATCATCATCATTTAACATCTGTTTTTCTGTGTAGGCATAGGCTGGACGGTTTGACAGGAGCTGGCAAGGCTGGAGAGCCACACCTGCCTCCGTAGCCCGTTTTGACCTGGTTTCTCTTGCTGGATGCCTTTCCCAATGCCAACCATTTTACAGAGTTTACTGGTTGCTTTAGACATGGCATCAACAACTGAACCATGTAAAGTACTTCTCTTCTTTCAGACGATTCTTCTCACATGCACTGTCTTCATTATTCTCTTTGCCTTTTGTCTTTCTACTTCTTTCAGTCATCGGATTGTGGCCATACTGGAGTGCCACATTGAAGGATTTCGTTGAAAAAAAAAAAAAAATCAACCACTGTACCGTAAATCCTCGAGTATAATCCGCATTTTTTTCCCCAAAAAAATTTAAAGGTCAAAATCCCTAATGCGTATTATATACAAGGCTTCTCAAGGTGATACAGTTGACATATTCCTCACTCACAAATTCTTTCATGTTTTAGCACAAATGTCTTAACCAACTGCTTTTTTTAAACTAGCAAAATGTAAAACTGCCTGCGGCCCTGAGGAGAGAAATACTTGCTATATTTTAGTATCAGGTGTGAATATGACAGCCCCTGTTGATAAATTGAGACAAAAGGACCTTTTTTTTTTTTTTTCTTTAAATAAGAAATATTTTCTTCTCTTTCTGATTAGAAGATAGTTATTCAGCGTTTTGCTAAAAATCCAAATTACCATGGAGTGGCTGGTTGTTGTTGTTCAGTTAGCTGGCTTGGCTTCGTCATGACTTAGCTAGTTTGGCTGTTCCATCAAGCTGTCGAGAATGTGTGTCAACAAATTGCATGCGAGTTATGCGAGCAGGGAAAAGCGGATTGAAGACGATGAGGAATGTAGATAGGTCTCAGGCTTAAATGAAACTGATGTGGGGGGGGGGGGGATGTTTCAGTTATGTATCTCTAAAAAAACATTGTACTTTAGATTCTCTGTTTAATGGTTTCTTGTCTATGGTAATCATAATTAGCACTAATTAACGAGTCTCTGTTATGTATATATGCATGCTAATACATGCTAAGTATTCATTGGGAGAGAGAGTTTTGTGAGTCTTGAATGATTTTCGGAAGTGGTGGTGAGATTTTGATATTCTCTTTGGTTTCAGACTCACATCAAATATGTATGCGGTTAAAGGATAGTCTGTTGAAAGCCAACCAATCGGATGATGTTGCAGCCTCTTGTTGGACATGTATAACAGATGTCAGAATGTTGAAGAGGCTTTCTGCAGGTGGTGGACGACTTAGTAGTGGTAGAGGGTGTAGTGGGAGGAGTGAATGTAAAAGTTTAATGGAACCGTCTCCACAAAAAAAAAAAAAAAAAACCACTGATGGGGAATATTAATGAGGAGGTTTGTTTGTGTTTGATATTGATGAGTTTGAACAGACTAAATTTCAGCTATTTCACTGGTAGAACTAAATACATACTCGTATGTGTCCATGGAAAACAACATCCATCATGTGTTGTCCGTTTTCATTGATGCATTTCTGAAGGTGTTCTCGGAAGTTGGCCTCCACTCTCCCCACCATTGCTCTGTTGATTTGGGCAACTTCCACGCACACAGCTTCCTTCAAATCGTCCAATGTATGAGGCTTATGTGCATGCAGACATGCCTTGAGGTTTCCCCACAAGAAATAATCACACATGGACAACAGTAAGGACCAATGATGGCAGCACACCAGACCATCGCTTTTGGGCTGTGCAGTTCTCTCTGATTTTCTAGAGACCAATAATAACAGTTCTATTGATTCACCATTGAGATGAAAACGAGCTTCATCAATCATTAACAAAATGGGGTTTTCATTTGCCTCCAAAACTGCTTACATCTGACATGTGAAGTTAAGCCGCTGTGCATAGTCTCATGGTTTCAACTGTTGCCCAATGACCAATTTGTATGGATGGAAATGCAGGTCTTCATGCAAAATATGCCTTACTGACCGATTACCAATGCCAAGTTCAGTGGAATGCCTCCAAACAGAGCGATTCGGACTCCATATCAAAGCTTGTCTGATGCATTACACATTTTCTGGAGTTCGTACCATTCGTGGTGCCCCCACCAGTCTCCTACCTCATGTATAAAGTGCATTCACCCAACATAAGATTGTGTAGTGGGTGGGAACAGCTTGAATTTGGTGAATGTTGAAGTGGCACCGAAACTCATGCTGAACTGCTGTGACAGACTTGTTAGTCTTCACATAATTGTCGTTGGCAATCATGTAATGTTCTATTATCCAGACGATGCCTTGGCTTCACCTGAAAAGAAAAACAAAATGCTAAGACATCAAGGACCGAATGGTACCTGTCGGACATATGTCCCTTCCCCTGGGGCTGAGTAATAGCCATTTCTAAAAGGTCCGTCCTTTCTGCCTCACCCTGAAGTTTTGTGGTTTTACCAATTATAAAAAGCAGAGGATGGAACGTGATGCTGCCTGATTGGCATCACTCATTCAATGCTGATTTATTTGGTATTAGACATTTTCAAAGTTTCTCTCTTCGACCTCCTCTGTTTTGTGAGGAAAGGGGAAATATGTCAATCGTATTGGGTTTAAAAACAAAAAACACCCATGGGACAGCCTTTGACTTTTACTCAATAATTGTAATCTCTCTCTCACTTCTTTTTCTTCCACTCTATCTTTCACTTTCTCCTTCTCTCTCACTCTCTCTCTTCCACTCTGTCTTTCTCTCTCCCACTCTTTCTTTCTCTCTCCCACTCTCTCTATCTCTCTTTCTCTCTGTCTTTCTCTTTTCCCCTATCTCTCTCTCTATCTATATATATATATATATATATATATATATATATACATACACACACACACATATATATATATATATACACACATATATATATATATACACACACATATATATATATATACACACATACATATATATATATATATGTATACACATACATATATATATATAGCTTTATGTATATATTTCTCTGCCTGCATGTATGTGTGCATTTGTCTCCAGTGCCAAACCAGGTTCATTGTCAAGTCGGCTGTGCCAGATTGCCAGCGACCAAACAACTGTGCCCAGTTGTCTCGTTCTATAAAAGCACACAATCTCATTAGTCTGCACAATGACTAAATTTGATGGATTCTCTTCAGATCTGGAGGCCATGAATTACAGAACCCATTGGCCGATGCCGGTCATCTCTGTAGACTTTATCTTAAAGCTGTGTTTCAAAGAAAAACAGTCATCTATTTTACACTGCATTCATTGTTGATGTTGCTGTTGTTGATGATGATGATGATATAATCAAATTGGAGAGGTATGATGAAACAGAAGCCTGCTTTTTCCCCCCACCCCATCTTATGGCTATAATCATAGCAAAAATATAAATGTGTACATTTAAGTTTTAAAAATTGGGTCACATATTTGTGACGGTAATGGGGGCAGAGGAGAGGCAAATACCTCCAGGCAATTTGGCTTTGTTGCTTTCTCTTTTTTAATATCGTTGAAGATACAACAATGTGCAGCACTTTGTACAGGGTCGTTGCGTCTGCTAGAAACAGTAGCTAAATCTCTTATGAATCACCTTAACCCTTTTGTTACCGTATTTCAGTTGAGAAGCTCTCTGTTTCATTCAATTAATTTAAAATATAATAAAGAATTTAGTAAAATAACTTCATTATCATTCAGCTAGTGTTAGGAACATAAACTGGGACTAAGGTTTGGGTGGAAGAACTTTTGAAAGCAAGACATTTGTACTCGAGAGCCAGGGGCGGTTTCATCCGGGTTGGTATCGAAAGTGTTAAAAAGGGATGGAGACATTTGATAATGTGGTCCTACAAAGTGTCTAAAAACAAATTGAGTCAGAGACTGTTAAACCTTTCATTTATGTAAGTCTGTGCAATCTGTAGCTGAGTTCATGTTATTGTTGAATTATTTTTACAGCTTTTCTCCCCTCTTCAAGTTTCTATTTTTATTTTTGGATATTTCCGAGATAATTGATTTTTCTACGAGATAGGCTTCACAAACTTCAGCACTCTGTCGAGATATAAGGGTGCTGACCCTGTTTCCATTTAAAGCAAGCTGAAACAAGACAGGTTGTTGTCCATTGCCTAATAGCACAACACACAAGGGGAGATGACGACGACAAGGATGATTGTAATAATAAGATTTTACTGCTTAATCATGTGATCTGCTATCTAATAGCCTGACCTTGTGGCTATTATATCTTTTGAAACTGCTATAATTTATAAATAAATACTTCAAGCAGACCAGATATCTTTTTAACCTATTATTTCATTATCAAAAAACGTGCATAAAACTGAATGTTTTAGTTAAGTCAATATTTAGCGAAAATGTTCTTTGAATTTGCAGTCAACCCAAGGAACTCATTGGGAAGTTGTTTTGCTCTGGTTTTGTTGTTATTGTTTAACTCAGGATTAGCTCTGATTAAGCCAGCCTTGAATTAATCCTTTTCTTACCATTTTCCTATTGGAATACACTGCCTTTGTTTCAATTAATTTCAATGGCCTCACTAATGCTGATGGCAGGAAAAAGGCACCCAGTATATACTGTAAAGTGGTTGGCATTAGGAAGGGCATCCAACCATAGAAAGCATACCAAAGCAGACAGTGGGGCATGACCCCTTGGATTCTGTCAAACCACCCGTCTCATACCAGCATGGATAAATAGTTCAATATTCAATGAAGTCATTAGTGCATAATTTCCTTTTCAATGGAATTTATTTTCTTCTGAATGTGGTTTCAAAAAATTCTTTAAAATATTTGATTTATGGTTTTTCAAAATGGTTTCTTCATTGAAACTCAGAACAAATGATCAGCTGAGATTTCGGAAGCCTTCACCTTCCAAATCCCGTTGCTGTTTCTCATAATTTACTTTGACAATGATGTATTGGATGATGGAATGGCAGAGTATTGGGACAAAATGCATTACAGGTACCAAACCTCTTATTCACAATCCAGAAATCCAGCTGTCTTTGAATTTCGTGGGCTGTAGTAGTTCACCGCACAACCACTTTGTATTGGTTTCCAGGGCACATGCGTCACACAATGCCAGATCAAACAGACCCTGCTTTAGAAATGTATTAATTTGTATATGTTATACAATTTTGTTCTTTATTTTGCGTTGTTTATTTTGTATTTTCGGTACGTATTCGGCGGCCTGTGTCCAGGAATCACAAAACACGATTTGCATTCATCCTGTCTCCTGCTCTGACCTAAACTGTTTTTTCCCCCTCTTTTGTTTCCAGTTTCTATTGGACGAAACCAACCCCTGAAACCAGAGAAACCTAAATGGAAAAGTGATGTTCCATTGACTGAAGGACAGCTCAGAAGTAAAAGAGATGAATTCTGGGACACAGCCCCTGCGTTTGAAGGCAGAAAAGAGATCTGGGATGCACTTAAAGCTGCTGCGTATGCTCTGGAAACCGGAGACCATTCACTAGCTCAAGCCATCGTTGATGGAGCCAATATATCATTACCAAATGGTAAGTTTATTCCATAACTTTACCCTGATTGAGTTTAATGAACTGGGGATTTCACCATGTAGCTACTTCTTAATGACTCTCTCCCTCTCCCCCTCTCTCTCTCTCTCTCTCTCTGGTTCTGTTTCCTCATCCTCTCCTATCTGCTAGGAACAAGATAACCCACTGGTGCTACAGAATGAATGGAAAGATATGTAGATCATTTAGTTCATTCTTAGTTTTTTATGGGGAGTATTGAGACTATGGTGGGGAGGAAGGGCATAAAAACTGCCATACTTAATAGAATTAGCACATTTGAGGGCATACAAGATGCACTTGTTTTCCAAAAAAACGATGTCTCTGAAGATCACCCCTGAGTCTATATGTGAATTCAGAGTGGTTGATGGACAAATGGAGACAAAATGGGGGTGGGGATTAGAGATGAGAGGAAAGGCATCCAGCTGTAAAAAAGTGAACATTTAAAAAGAATGGAATGTGCATACAAGACATGGTCCTCAGGTTTTTTTTTTTTTTTTTGTACATAAGGAGAGCAGTGTGACAGCAATTGAGATGCAACTCTTTCCATGATGCCCTGTCTAGCCCATTGCTAGCTTGGAAAAGCAAAAGTCATCATCATCATCGTGGTGATGGTGGTGGTGTAGAAGTCCGTTATTGATTTCTTATGATTTGGCATAAAACATTTTTTCCTGTAAAAGAAAGGACCAATTTGATCAAAGCAAAAGAGGGATTCCTTATTTTATCAATACCCAGGGACAAATGTCAAATGGAATCTGCAGTCAGAACATTAACAATTAGCTGTAATTCAAAGGGGCCAGCCTTGTCATATTTTGTGTAAGGCTGAATCTCCCTGAGAACTACGTTAATGGTATGCATGTCTGTGGAGTACTCAGCCACTTGCAAGTTAAATTTTATCCTCGTGTGGTAATGAAAAGTGAAAGTGACATCCAATATGTGCTGTGTCTTTATATCTCTGTATCAATTTTTCTTTGGATCTATGTATCTATTGTCTCTCTTTCTCTGTGTTCCTCCTCTCTCTCACTTTTAATTTAACAATGTGTGTATTTATATATCAACTTTTCTTTCAATCTATGTATCTACTTTTTTTGTGGTGTGATAAGCATTTAAAAACACAAAACGAACATTGTCCCTTTCACTCTCTCTGTTTCCATCTGAATCCATTCAGCAGTTGTTGAGATATCTCATCCACAGACAAACAAACCAACACAACTGAAAACAATACCTCCGCCTTAGTGAAGGTGGAGGTAATAATGGTTTCAAATTTTGGCTTAGGGCTAGTAGTTTTTGAAGGGAGAAGGAAGTTGATTACATCAACTCCAGTACTTACTCAACTGGTGCTTAATTTATCGACCCCATAAGGATGAAAAGCAAAGTCAACCTTGGCAGAATTTGAACTCAAAACATAAAGACAGACTAAATGCCACTAAGCATTTCACCCAGCATGCTAACGATTCTGCCAGCTTACCACCTTAATAATAATATTAATGCTTATTCACCTCCTAGCTGGATATATGAAGTCCCAGTAATATTGATTTATTTTCACAATTGGGAGTGCAATCATGCAACCAACAAACATTTACTTTGTGAAAATGTCCAGAATATAATATATTTCTGTATTCGAATACATTTCAGTTGTGTTCATAACTAACACAATCATTAAGGTGGTAATTTTTCAGACTATTAACCTCATCTTTACAGTGTTTATCTACAATATTTACCTTAACTCCATGTTTCACCTGGTTTCGTCTGTAACTGTTCTTCCTTCCAATATATATTTACATTATCTTCTGACTGGATTCAAACTAGTTTCAATTGAGATTCAGCCAATCAAAACACTATTTATTGTAAATATACACTAAAAAGAGAAGTTGTTTGCAAATTACCATTCTAATAACAATATCGCATTGCAGTATTTTACGCATTGGAAGCATGGAAGGTGTTAAATCTTTTACAGAGAAATTCATTCATCCAATTTACATCCATGTTTCCAGCAGGAGTTGAATGAATACATGTTATGAAGGCGTTGTTTTACGGTCAGATGCCCTTCTGTTCTTCATCCTAGCCTATTTTCCAAATAAAGAATGTTTTATTCTACACATTTTGAAAGCACAGAGTCGGTGGAGGATTTGTTGACAGGGAATATCAACAAATCTCACCATTTATGACCCAACAATTTTTCATGGCAGGTGCACGGCCATGTAGTAAGGAGTTTGCTTCCCAACCACAAGGAAAGCGGATGTTAAACGATGATGATGATGATGATGATTCCTGTATTTACTTTGAAACACAGATGATGGCTTTAGTTCATCCGAGCTTTATTTGACCAGTAGTGACCGTGACTTTAATAATAACAACAGCATGAGTAGCACAATTGACCTGCAATGAGAAAAATCCATAAAGTTTGGACTACTTTTCATTTATAGTCTCTCTTATGATTTTGAATATATTTTCAGCCAGTCACTCGTCATGGACTGACTACTTGTTCACACATGCAAACAAGTCTCTGCTACTTTTCCTGGGCTAAATTTTTTATTACTCACATTATGTTGCATCATTTTATCATCCGTTTCCCCGTGCTTGTATCGGTTAAACTGAATTTGTTAAGGCAGGTTTCCTATGGCTGGATGCTCATCCTGTTTCTAAGTAAGGCAATATTTCCCTGTTGGCCAGACATGCTTTCACAGAAGATTAAAAACAAAAGACACTTCTCTGTTATTGTGATACTCTCTCGCACACACCCACATGTGTATGACTGTGCAATTTCCATTTCCTTTAACTTTTTTCAAGTTTTATTTTACCGCCACCCACCTCCTGGCTTTCGTTTCTTTTCTCACACAATCTTAATTGATGTTTGTCTGGAGTTGAAACTATTTTTGTATCTTCGTGTCTCCTTGTTTGTCAATTGTGTTGACAAACCACTTTTTATATCAACTTCATAGTTGAGAATTAAAGTAAAGGACACTCACGCAGCTCATTCGTTGAGCTGCGTAGGCATGACTGTGCAATTAAGGAGTTCATTTCCAAATCACCTGGTTTCAGGTTCAGTCCCACTGCATGGCCAGTGAACCCCAGATTCACCAAATCCTTGTCAGTGAATTTGGCAGGCAGAAACTCAAAGAAGCCTATTTTGTGTGTGTGTATTTATGTCTCCTTGTAAAAAATGATTATTTTTGATGCATTCAATTTGCAGTGGTTGTGGTGGTCATGGTCGTCGTCATCGTCCAAAGTTCCATTGAAAGGTTCTTGTCTGCAACACCCCCCCCCCCAATATCCCTTGGCATTTTTCAACTTTTCCATTTAATCTAATTGTGCTTCTTTATGTCTCAAAGTTGTAAATATCCTCTAAACATTTAGAAATATACCCAACTTTGTCTCTTGAAACATCTCTGCAGGTTTCCCCCACCTCCATCTGCCAGCAGTTTTCAACTTTCCATGTTTTCTAATTGTGTTCTGTCTTCTGTATCTCAACAATGCATCTACACAACACACATTATGAGATCTTGGCAATGGCTTATCTCCTGACTCCATCTCTTGTTCATATCACCTGTCAAGATGTCATCTGTGACACACTTCTTTATAATCTTTACACAAATTCTGCTTTCTATCAATTCTTTTTAGACAGATTGATATCACCAACAAGAATTTCTTGAGCCATCATTTCTTATTGCAGAGTCTCTTCCATGTTTTTACAAGACTTTAACCCTTTTACAACCATATTTCTATCAAGATATACAACTTGAGTTTTAATTAATTACCAAAAAATAAGCAAGAATTGGGAGGGTAATAGTACAAACTGGTGTTTGATATACTTAACAATAAGTCTTTATATAGAATTAAGATAAACTCTTTAAAATGGTCATCCTTTGTATCATGGAACCAGAAATAGTGCCAGATGGATTAGTATCCAAAGAGCTAAGAATGTAAAAGTTGATTTGATAGAATGATGGAACATAAAGTAGATGCAAGTCAATGATTCTATGTACGTACATCAATACACACAGAGGGAGCGAAAAGTTTCTATTTTGAATGACATAGCATAACAGCTATTCTTAGCTTAGAATTCCATGTTTATCCAACTTCCTTTCAGGTGTCAAACATAACTTGCCCTCTGGTTTCTGTTTGCTATTACCCGCATTTCAATAGATTACAGTGTAGATGCGACAGCAGAATGAAGATCTTATAACCAAACACATACACATAGAAAATCTGTCTCTACAAATTCCATCATAGAAAAGTGGAAGTCAAAAAGACGATGGTTGTTTTTGAATTTCATTAAAACCCTGCATGGTTTATGGCATTTATTAATGAATGAACAGAAATTCTCCTTACATGCTAAAAAGGGCAAGAAAATGCATAAAATATTACCCCAAGCAGTTTGTTTAGAGCATCTTAACCGGTTGGTGTGTGTGTGTTCTCCTTTGTGCAGAAGAAAGAATGAGAGGAGGTTGTGGATTTAGAAAAGTAATTAGGTCAAGAGACTGCCAAGTGGAAAGTCAGTTCCAGACATAATGCTAACTATTCACTGCTGTCTAAAACATGCAAAGCTCACTTTCATATAGAATGTTGCAGCTCTGTCTGTCTGTATGTAAGTATATATATATATATATATATATATATATATATTGTTAAATGTCTGTGTTTGGAAAACAGGAAATAGAGATGAAGTAACATCCAACAATTGCAGGACTGAGGCTGCTTGAAGGAATTCTGGATTTTACCATTCATGGGATCTATTTTATGGTTGTTGTTGTTTAGCCCCAGGTCTTCCCTAATCAAGTGGGCCTATGTTCTGAGGTATTGCAGACATGACCATCATGTCTGTCTTTAAAATAGGGGTGTATTTATGATTGTATAATTATCCAAAGTGTCCCACTTTTTTTTAAGATGGTAGGGTGTGTTTTGAGGGAAATTTTCAAGTGGTTTGAGCAACTGCCTAGAAGCCATGTAGTTATTAATACACTCGACAAGAGGAGCTGTCAGCCAGGAAGTTATCCAGGCTAAACAAGCTTCTGTGACAGCTTTGCTTTACAATAATAATAATAATAATAAAATTTTAAAAATTGTCATACAATGATGTACCATAATACTAGCTATGGCACCAAAAATTTGGAGAGACAAACTGTTTGAGATAAAGATTACCCAGGCATCAGGAGGCAGAGAACCATGGCTAAGGTGTCTGTATATTGTGTGTCATCATTGTTTAACATCCACCTTCCATGCTGGCATGGGTTGGACAGTTTGACAGGAGCCAGCCAGGTAGAAGACTACACCAGGTTACTGCGTCTAAAATTCTTCTTCCGGTTTCTGCTGCCTCTTGTTATTATGGGTCTTATATCAGTTGAAGATTTCAATAGAGTTAATGGCCCCGTTTAATAAATATTCCGGCAAGTTTGTCTGAATATTTAATAGTTGGCTTAGATTTATATTACACTTTGAGCAGCTGAAGTTTCTTACTTGCCATGGCAGCTCAGGAGATATTTCTCTGTAATACTTCCAACCTGTGTGATCTTAGTTCCTTTCAAATTATTCTAAAAAGCAGAAAGGTTTTAAGTGAGAATATCCTGTTTCAATCCCAAAACCAAGATGCTTACCTGAATGTAACTCTCATTGTGCACATATATATTGTTCATGAGGGAAGAAGGTCTGTAAGCTGATGGA
>NC_142945.1:54938867-54963867 GCF_046866305.1 Octopus bimaculoides
ATCTCCTTTATTACCGCTAAACTTATTAGCATAACCTATTTTTCTGTTAAATTGAGATTTTTGTGTCTCAATTTCTGTGGTTTCTTCCTCCAAAGCTTGTGTCATGTATCTTTGGGTGTGGAAGCTGTCACATTTACAAGAGCTCTTTATTTATCACTCTCTCTCTCTCTCTATAAATATAAATATATAAATATAGATATATATAGTATAAATAAAATTTCCACCTTAATATTCATTTACTTGGCTACACAAATAGTTTGGTTCTTCCAAGATATATATATATATATAAATAAATAAAATACACTAAAGTTAGCTGTATGTGTGTGTTAGTGAATGATACTACTGTATCTCATTTCTTAATACAGTTTATTATTTGTTCATCCTTCTAGAAAATTTTTAACTGAAAAGAAAAACCATTATTTAATGCTTTTAACCCCCCCCCCCTGACACAACAATTCTTCCCCATTTATTTACAACTGAAAACATTTCTATGGATCCAAATTCCATAAACCTTATTTTATGTTATTCTATTAATTTTGATATATCTATATACATGTGTGTGTGTGTATCTTTTTTATTAGCCAAAGTTGTTGTTTTTTCATTTAATTTTCTCAAACCAAGCCCCCCTTCCATCCCCTCCCAAAAAACTAGAATATAAAATGTTATTTTTATCAACAGGTTTAAGTTATTTGTGTTAAGATAAAATATATTTTTAAATGTACATTTTTCGAATAGTAAAACAGTGATATTTATTTTTACAAGTTGTGGTGAACAGGAAGGGAAGTGGGTGTCTTTGAGATAGTAAACTCTTATTTCATGAATAACTGATGAGATTATTTCAATGTAAACAATATTAAACTTTATAAACATCCTAATTTGAGACTCAAAAGCCACGATAAGCTAAGAGCAGCTTAATCAATAACAAGGTTACTCCAGCAAATGGTTGTATATAAATATATATCTCAGTTGACTGGTTTAATGGTTGTTTCTCCATGCTAGCATGAGTTGGACGAGAAGCTATTCTGTGGCCGGATTGTAGAGTCAAATGCCAACTCTTAACTGTTTCTCAGATAAAACATCTGTTTTTAAAGTGATTTGGGGTTCAATTCCCTCTGCAAGTATACATTCTCTTTTTTTTCCAAGGCTGTACCCCAGCCTGGTCACAGCCCAATGACTGAAACTAAAGGTATATATACATATACACACATATATATGAAATGAAAGACATGTCAACATTAAAACTTCTTTGCTTTACACAGTGACAAGTAAAATCTCAACATACATGCACAAACACACACACACACGCATGTAAACAATATATCCTATATATATATATATATATATATACACGTGTTCTTAGTTTCTGTCAAGAGTGATAGCAGACACTTGCCCAAGGTGCGACACAATGGGACTGAACCCAAAACCACATGGTTGGTAAGCAAGCTTCTTAACCAAAGAGCCATGCCACCCAGATCCTATTAATAGGGCACTTGCTATTTTTCTCTCTCAAATTGTTTACACAATCTATACTCCCCCCCCCCTTTTTTTTTCTCTTTTCATCCCTTTCCCTCTTTTGTATTTTCTTCTCTTGAAATTTCTTTAAGCAGTCTCTCTGTGTTGTCATTATTGCGTTAATAATAATATACATATCATTTCCAAGCTAATCTCCCCCAACTACAAAACTTACTTTATTTTCCTTAGTTTGCTAAACTTGCTTTCTATGAACGACAGAATCAATTCTGAAAGGTATTGTTGTATTTTACACCTGAATGTATATAAAACATGTTTATTTATATTCCGTCTCTCCAGAACTTGGTCTTGTGTATTATTGTTTCATTGCTTCTTTGTCTCAACCATTTCCCTACTGGTGGTCATGAGATGATTATACTTCTTAACGAATTTCTCCCCTCGTTTGTATGAGTGAAGGACTCAAATGTTTATTAATAGTCTAAATACTAGTAAATATTAATTATAACTATAAGCCAACGAGGCTAGCAGAATCATTAGCTAGCTGGACTAAACGCTCTGTGGCATTTCATCCATCATTACATTCATCATCATCATTTAATGTCCACTTTCCATGCTAGCATGGGTTGGACTGGGGACTGGCGAACCGGATGGCTGCACCAGACTCGAATCTGATCTGGCAGAGTTTCTACAGCTGGATGCCCTTCCTAACGCCAACCACTCCGCGAGTGTAGTGGGTGCTTTTTACGTGCCACCAGCACAAGGGTCAGTCCAATGGCACTGGCAACGGCCACACTCAAATGGTGTTTGTTACGTGCCACCTGCACAGGAGTCAGCCAATGTTTTGTTCACATGCCACCAGCACAAGTGCCAGTAAGGCGAAGCTGGAAACGATCATGCTCAAATGGTGCTTTTTACGTGGCACAGGAGAGAGACCGCTGCTCTGGCAGTGATCCCACTTGGATGGTGCTGTTAGCGCTCCACTGGCACGGGTGCAAGTCATCAAATTTGGTTCAGTTTCGATCTCACTTGCCCCAACAGGTCTTCGCAAGCTGGGTTTAGTGTCCAATGTGGGAAGGTTGGCATAGCCCCTTCCCCAGAACTTAAATCCAATATTAATAGTGACCGTTTACTTAAAAGTTTGATCATAAAACTTTTTTTCTTTTCTGAGATACCAGTTCTAGCATCAATTATACATTAATAATGGCTGACTACTCCAAAGAAGGAGAAACATTTGCCGAATGTTATTCTAGAATTTGTCATACAAGTCCATGGAAGATGATTCTGGTATCTGAGAAGGTTCCAAAGGGAGGATGGTGTGCTAACTGTCACAGTATTTTCTTGGTAATAGCCCCAAGCAGGTGTGTATCTTACCAAGATGGGAGCAAGTTTGTTAACCCTTGGGAAGGCTTCCTCGACCCCACATCATTGCAGGCTCACCTGAGTTCTTTTCTACTGTTTCAATACTGTTTAGTCAGTTATTGCTAAACTATACGGTGCCATATCACCTCTTCCTAATAAAATCCAGAAATGCATGCACATTATTTATTAGTATCAATTATAATTCTCGTTATTGCTCTCGGTGAAATAAATGAATGCTTGTTTGTGTTCTGATGCATGCATATACCTATTCTAAGGTTTCTCAAGATAAGGTGAGGAGGTTTCTCAACTGCAAAGTATATCAAAAGTGAAAGCAAAAGCTAAGTTACATCAATTTTACTTCCTCCAAATACACACACATGCACACATATATATGTGTGTGTGTTAATGATAATGTCATTTCCTTTAATTCTGTAACTATACGTAAACCAGTGAGAGTTGATGATAAGAAGGGCATCTAGCCATAGAAAATGTCTCCATGAAATCCTTCTACCCCATACAAGTTTAGACAAATAGATGTTAGAACAAAAATTACTCCAGTATGGTTAAATAAAATCCAGTGTTCCTCAGCTGATATTATCATTAAGAACACAAGAATTCGCAGAGATATTACAGCACAAATTACTGTCTTATATGTTAAACTGGTTTTTAGAAAATAACTTGAAAGGTTCTGGTAACCACTTCCAAAAGGGTACTTTTTAAAAATTTTGTATCAAAGAACCGATTGGGGTGGGTATCAAAAAGAGCTGAGTAATTTGAAGGGTGGTTCAACAGATAAAAGCACCAGAAGAGAATTTTCTTGTAAACTAGGCTGGTTTAAGAAACTAATGGGGGGGGGGGGGTTTAAATTGTTTTAAAAACCAATTGAAAGGATGTTAAAAGAAATGGGGGCAGCAGTTAAGAATTTCTTGGGGTTTTATCCTAAATAGTGAAAACAATGAGAATTCCCTTAACCAAACAGATGAAATAACAGAAAAAAATATATATACTTCTAGACAATGTAGCATGCATCATTTATAATGTAACTACAGTAAATATACAAAGGTAGGTCTATACATAATTATGTATTCAAAATGCATTTTATGAAATAAAAAAAGATTTAGGATTCCCTTAAAGCAGGACAAATTTATTTCCTTTTTATCCAAATCTTTTAAACACTTCCAATCACATGGTTGGCTAAATGAATCTTTACTCCAAGGATTTATGCAAAAATACCTCAATTATGATAATCCTTCATAAGCCCCTTTTAATTTTATATAGAAATATCTTAATCCTTGCAATTACTATTGATAAAAACAAATGCCAAACTATCGAAGGGGGAGAAGGAATGAGAGAAAGAAAGAATCCAATTACATGGAGAGGCTACTCTCTGCTGCCATGGTGGAGCCATTCAATTTAATACTCATCTCTGTTTCACACTGTTTTAATAAAGAGCTGCAGCAAGATTAGTTTGTTTTTTAAATAATTTTAAAATTCATCAAGTTCTTTATATTTGGTTGAAGTAAAATGAAACATAATAAGTTGAAACAAAGTTCTCTTTTCTATCATATTTAAGAGCAGCTCTAGAGATTGGCAAATTAAATAATTCAGTATCAACTCTAAATTAATTATTATGTGAAGGAGTGGCTAACATTCTCATTTCATCTAAGTTACCAACAGGAAGAAAATGAGTAACTTCTGACACACTGCACTCATTTGCAGCCATTTCAAAGTCATCAGTTTCCAAAGAGAAATATCTACCTACCAATATATATACATATATATATATGCATGCATATACACAGCTTTGCTAGCATTACTGTCTTGAAGAAGTTAGAGATGTAAACAGCCCAACAGTTTGAAGACAAACACATACAGTGGTCTTCCACACAATTTCTGTTTACTAAACTCACTGAGGAGAAAGCCTGGGTTGAGCGACAGCTTATAACAGAACATACTTGCACCATGACATTGCAAGATGAACTCTTAAGCACACAGCCGTGCATGCACCGACATTGGCTGGTGAATGGAAGCACCAGTGGAGCAAATAGCAAAATAATGCCTTGTGATATTTGGTTACCTCCTCAGCTCACATCCCGCCCAACTCCAGCTTTTAGTGCACCAACATGGCTAATCTGTTAACTGAACCCAGAAAAATGTTGTATACATACATATGTGAGTGTGTATATACAGATATGCGTGTTCTAGTGAACTGCAGCAGCCTCAATAACCAGTTGTAAAAACTTTATATACATATAAAACATATTCCTAAACTCCAAAGACAAGGAAGTAAACCAGAAGACAAATGCAGAGTGTAATATTAATAGAATATAATAAAAAAATAATAAAAGAATCAGAAGTTACATAATCATATTCATTGGCTTACAGATGTTTCCACTTCAAGAAACTCTGCACCCAGAGGTGGGTGACATGTAATAGCTTCCGTATAGCGGAAACAACTGTAAACCAATGAATGTGATTATATAACTCTTGTCCCTTTCTCATGCAAGCAAAACTAATAATACAATGTAATGTATAATGTGTGTATGCAAACAATTGTGAAGTTCTATTTGATTTCCTTATCAAAAATCTATGTACAAAAGAAAGTGAATGCTTACACCGAAACAAAGTCACTATTTAGGGACAGACCTTTTGCAGTGTATTTCAGGTGTTATGGACAGCTGTTGTTGCAACCAGCAGGTTCTAGTCGAGACAATTCTGTATTTCAATACACAGGACTACAATGTTTTAGCTCACTGATGACATTTTGCAGGAGGAGAGAGAGAGGCAGGAGGCTTAAATTGTCAGGGAACAGTTAAACCAAATCTTTCCATTCTACATGTCTGTATGTTTCTCTACTCTTTGTGATTGTAATAATGTGCATTTGTGTGCTTTATATATATATACATTATATATATATATAGTGTGAATATAGTATGTTCCTCTGCCCTCTATATTATGTGTATATATGTATGTGTGTATATACATATATAAATATACCCATATATATATTTTGTGTGTATATACCTATGTATATATCTAATGTACTCAATTTCAATAAATGAAGAAAAAAATACAATAAAAAATAAAACATCTTTGGTTGAGGCATCAACAAAAGTGTTTCTCCCCACCCCCACCCCCTCCTATATGTTCTTGTAATAATATAAATAATAATAATTATATTCACTTGATACAGTTCTTCATATCGTTCCAGTACGAACTGTTTTCTCAAGTCTTAGGTTTTTTTTCTTTTTGTTTTTTTCTATCCTTATGTTGCTTGGAAAGGGATTTGGTGGGGGGGATGTCATTTTTTTCTGTAACTATATGTTGTTTGGAACAAAAAAAAAGGAAGAAAAAAAAAGGAAGCAATGATAAAATAAAGTTTGACTTTTATCATACTTTGGGGTTTTTTTTTTTGTTTCCTTAACTGTATTAAAATGCATTCTAGACATTTCTCTCTGGGTCTCAAAATATTATTTTCATCTTAAAAGTCTCAGAAAAGAAATTTCTTTCTCCACAGAACTCACTGAAGAATTTCAATGCCAACTAAATGAATCCAAGGGCAACATTTAAGCTAATGTAAAAGGCGGCAAACTGGCAGAATCGTCAGCACACCGGGCGAAATGCTTGGCGCTATTTCCTCTGTCTTGACGTTCTGAGTTCAAATTCCGCCGAGGTCAACTTTGCCTTTCATCCTTTCAGGGTCAATAAATTAAGTACCAGTTGTGTACTGGGGTCGATCTAATCAACTGTCCCCCTTCCCCAAAATTTCGGGCTTTGTGCCTAGAGTAGAAAAGAACATTTAAGCTAATATTAACAGAATAAGCACAGGCATGGCTGGGTGGTAAGAAGTTTGCTTCTCAACCACAGAGATTTAGGTTCAGTCTCATTGTGTGGCACCTTGGGCAAGTGTCTTCTGCTGTAGCCTGGTGAGTGTAGATGGAAACTGAAAGAAGCCTGTCATATGTATATGTTTGTGTCTGTTTCCCCCACCACTACTTAACAACCAGTGTTGGTGCGTTTACATCCCATTAACCTAACAGTTCATCAAAAGAGATCGATAGAATACCAGGCTTTTAAAAACAAGTGCTGGGGTCAATTGTTTGACAAAAACTCATCAAGATGGTGCCCCAGCAAAGCCACAGTTTAATGGCTGAAACAAGTAACAAATAAGAGATAAATACTGAAGGGAGCATTAAAAAGCTAATAAAAAATAATTATGTGGTGAGGAAAAGACAACAAGAATCATTAACTAATATTAATGAACACATCCAACCTAACTTGGATGTGTTGTTTACAACACCTTAGACTGCTGTAAAGTCATTTTGTGTGGATGATGGATGCTAAAAAATATCAGAATTTTGTTATCGGTTGACAAAATTCTATCAGAACAACAGCAGACAGCATGTCACATGATTTCACCATATCACAAGCTGAATGCCGGACAGGAAATCAGTGAAGCTGATATAGAATAATAGAGAGAGGTTTTGCAGAAAGCTGGTGGGCTGTGTATATATTAGCAACAGAAGCAGCTTTTGTAAAAAAAGTAGTAATTAGTACATCCAACCTAATTTGGATGTGTTTGTTTATAATGCCTTAGATGTTGTAAACATCCCAAAACAACTGCTATTTGATTGCCTAGTCCTAACACCAAACACTTATCAGAGTGTACCGGACGCTTTTTAAATAGCACCAGCAATAGTCGCTATATTCAATGGCATAAAAGGTGGAATTTCTACAATTGGAAGCCTTTCCTGTCACCAACCCTCACCTGTTTCCATGACAAGATACAACTCAAAAGATTGGAAATAAAGGACATCACTTACAACTATCACACAATGACAAAGCGGAGAGACAGTCTCACACACAAATACCATATATATATATATATATATGCATACACACACACACAATGGGCTTCTCTCAGTTTCCATCTAGCATATCCACTCACAACGCTTCTGTTAGCCCAGAGTTATAGAAGAAGACACTTGCCCAACAAGTACCATAGTGGAACTGAACCCAGAACCACATGATTGGGAAACAAACTTCTTAACAACTCCACAGCCCAACAAGCTGGAGGAATTTAATAAAATAACTCTGCATTATGACCGTGTTTAGAAGACAGCCTTAATAAAAGGTTCCTACATGTACAGTTAGGATAATGATACCAGGTTTAAAATGATGTAGCAACACTCTGAAAGGAAGAGTTTTTCTGGGTTTTTTTTTCTTTTACCAAGAATTAAAAGAGTTAAAAAGTTTCATAGAAATATTCTAACACTATGGCTACTGAGGATATCCTGGAGGAATACAACCGAAAAGAAAAGAAGAAAAACAGAGTAATGGGCCTCTTTAAAATGACATACTTGAAGACATTTCCCCCCACCACTGCCACCAATTCCAGAGAGCATGTCACTAAAGTGATTAAATATGCAATAAATATAAACTCACTCATTCAAAACCTTCTCTAAGGAATTGCCTATCCAGAGAAATATAATCATGATTGCATACCATCCAACTGCTCACTTGGAAATGCCAAAAACGCTGGCTGCGGCAGCATAGTGCCCTTTGAAACATATAGAAACTACAGCAGCAAGTATTACATCATACATATCAGTGAGTTCTTATATGAACGCATTAAGCATTTCGTCACTGTGGTTATTTGGAAATATCCTGTTTTTTTTTTTTCATTTCAATCATTAGACTGGGGCAATGCCTTCGATTTTCATCGAATGAATTCACCACAGTACTTGAATGATTTTTTTTTTTTTTGCCAAGCGTGGTACTTATTCTATCGGTCTCTTTTGGCAAACCACTAAGTTATGGGGATGTAAACAAACCAACACCAGTTGTCAAGCAGTAGTGGGGAACAAACACACACACACATATATATATATACAATGGGCTTCTTCCAGTTTCCGTCTACCAAATCCACTTACAAGCTTTGGTCAGCCTGAGGTTATAGTAGAAGAGACTTGCCCAAGGTGCCATGCAGTGGGGCTGAATGCAAGGTGCATCAACCAGGTGTCATTTAATTTTGAAAATTATGAAGAATTTATTAAAATTCATTATTAGTTCAAAACAGCCTTTTGTATATTACAATTGATGTGAATTTATTGTAGAAAGCCACACGACTGGTATTTGTTTTGAGAAAGCATCTCATACAGATGTATAGTGCTAAAAAGCACAGAAAAAATATTGGTAGCAGAATATATGTATATCCACATTAAGGGAGATATACAGAATGTTATTCCAAACAAATATTGCTAATAGCAAAAATTTATGCATCCTGTCACTACAAACCATAAGAATGGAGATTGTTTTCTCAAAGTCTTTTTATTCCCTCATGCAGAGTTATGTAACTTGCAAAGGATCACAACTTTAAGACTACCAAAATTTGAACCCTTGGCGTGTTTAGCAGTCCAGCACCAGTAAGCCATTGTTATTTATAAAGAAATAAGATTCGATTATGTTCCAATTATATTCCATTATGGACAGACCCCAAATACTGCTGTATAGATTATGTTGTAACTAACCTCCAACTTAATGTCAGTGACCCCAATTCGGTGTTAAATTCATATTTTACTACATGGACAGGGTTGTGTTGAGCAAAGGCAGTGAACTCAAATATAGTCTCATTTCCCCCCAATACAAAAAAAGATATCACAAGACCTAGAGACTTTTTCTGATCTGAACTACACAATACAAATCAGATTCTCACAATTCTAAAGTCTGTCATCGTTTGGCAAATAGAAGTTTGACTATATACAGCAACAATACACCTTAAAAGAGGACCTAACATAATGTTTCTGTACTCCCATTCACAAATACATATAACAACAGGAACAAGTGGATCATCTTGGAAATGGTTTCATTTCAGAAGTTTTTTTTTTTTTCAATTTATTGATCAGAAGAGGACAGGTGGCTTTCATGACCATTTCTAGGGACTGAGAGTCTGGTGAGAGGAAAAGAAGTTATCCTCACATCAAAAACCTGGCCAGAGTCTCTACTAAAGACACTCATGGCCCATGTGGTGGTAGTGTTAATCAAGATATCACTAGATCAGTCTCCTTTATCAAACATACTAATGTATATTTTGATAGGATTTAACAAAGGTTTCTTTTTCTTTCACAATCATCATCAGCCATTTTATAGCCATTTCTCTATGCCCACACCATCTGACATACTGCAATACAAACGACAGCCTTCCATGCATCTCGGAGACCTTTATGCTCTCAACACAAGTAAACTGGATGAGAGTTTTTTTTTTTTATCCAATTACTGGTATTCCCTGGTAACCTTTACTGCATAAAGCTATGTTTGAATCATCTTCTTCATTTTTTGTTTTTGATTATTAAATGCTTTTCCCATTGTGCACTTTCATGATATGGCTTGAAAATTTCAGATTTCTTTGTACACACAGCCTATCCTTTATGAATTGATGTCACAAAGATACTTACATGGATCAAACAGATTTTAACAATTTGATCGCAATATCAATATTTAAAAATAATAGCAATCTGTGTATGATACTCAATGCAGAACCATCAATGAAAGCGTAATTCTTTGCAGTATTCATCTCAAGATAGCACAACAATGTATGTCTGCAAGAGAGGCTATCTCGAGAGAAATACTGCAGTTAATTAAGCTTTCTGTGATGTATATGCATTATGTCAGATACACAGGTTGCTATTTGAAATTAATACTGCTTCTGTTTTAAAATAAATATTTAAAAATTGAATGAATTATTCTCCGTACTTCCTGATGGGAACAATGTTATTTGTTTTGCAACCTGTGTTGCTACATGACACAGTAAACACATTGCCTGAAAACAAACAATTTCATAATGAAAGCATTTAAATTAAAATAACAATGAATGTTCACTGAAGAAAATGTCTTTTAACTCTCCAAGAAATTAATCAAGAATCATTTGGAAATCCAAAAACTTTAACCATGCCTGAATCTCGGTCTCCTCTGTCATGTTTGTCATCACAAGCAAATGCTAACAGATACCGTTTAGGGTGCCATGCAACTGTAAAGGTTGGTGTTTCACAAGGAATTTCAGTCACTTTTTGACCTACAAAAGAAAAAAATAAAGACATGAATATTGATTTCTTTGTTTTTAATAATTAATTATTATTTAGAGGTGTAGGTATGGTTGGGAAGCTTGCTAATGAATGTGCTAAACCAATGAGAGATGTGGCAGAGAGACAACTGTCTTAGCAAGAAATCAACAGGGAAGTGTGACACATGTCCAAAATTAAACTGACTGTTCATCCCTAAGGTCATTGCAAATTGTTAGTGTTCAACCCTAGGTTATCCAGTTCTGATCAATGAGAGGCCTACCAACCATGACCATCTTTTTGTACATCAGGGACTATGTTGTCTGTTGTAACCTTTTTCATTTAAGATCTTGAAATGTGATCAGTGGCATATTTGACTGCTATTTCTAGCAACAACAATGCAGAGATTCGTTCATAAGCAAGATAAAGGTACTTTGACCCATATTTCTTTTGAAATGTGCTGCTTTTGTTTCAATTAATTTTGAAAATAATTTTTTCATTATCAAGTTGGTGTTTGAACCATAAATTAACATGGAAATTTGATTGAAAGTGTTAATTTAGGCCACTTTGAAACAAAGACTTTATATCATAGAACTAGGGGCAGCTTCACTGCTGAGATTGGTCTCAAAAGAGCTTAGAATGTTTGACAAACGGTTAGTGAGCCGATTCTATGACTAGTTTTCATTCCAGTAATATACAGAGGTAATATGGAGATAAAGTTACTTACCGGTTTCAACTTCAGCAATATCAATAACCAAGTCTTCAGAAGCTGTTGCTAACATTTTACCATCATAGCTAAAACTCAGAGTCCGTACAGGCCAGTCGAGTCTTTGAGAAAAGAGAGAGACAAAAAAACAAAAGAAATGATGTTTAGTTCCATGTCAACAGTAAGAGAATTTAAGTAACAAAAAAAAACAAAACTGGCATTCCATCAGTTACGATGATGAGGGTTCCAGATGACCCAATCAACAGAACAGCCAGCTCATGAAATTAACATGCAAGTGGCTGAGCACTCCACAGACATGCACACCCATAACATAGTTCCCAGGGAGATTCAGTGGGACACAGCATGTGACAAGGCTGGTCCTTTTAGTTGCAGGTACAACTCATTTTTGCCAACTGAGTCAACTGGAACAGCACGAAATATATATCTTGCTCAAGGGCACAACACACTGCCAAGTATTGAACTCATGACCTTACCCTCTTGAGCCGACTACCCTAACCGTTTAGCCACATGCCTTCACATGTAAAATAGATGGCAGGGATCAACAATAGAACATCAAGTGAATTGATGTAGCAAAAGTTTAAACAGGGAAAGAAAAAAGTTGATGCATGTTTGTGACTCCTTATCATGATACTGCATGGTAGTTGTAAATGAGAGTCACTGTTATACAAGCAGTGTCATTCATTTCCAATATTGTATGGAAAACATGTCTAGCCATGGGAAAATATTATCTTTTCTAGGAAACATGTGAGGGTTGGCAACAGAAAGAGCATCTGGCTGTAGAAAATCTGCGACAACAAACTCTGTCCAACATACTTGCAAACATGGAAAACTGGACGTTAAAACGATGAATAACACTTTCAAAAAGTTAATCTGGATTGCCCCGAGTGGAGGAAATAAGAATACATTAGATAAAGTTGGTTGTGTAGACACTCACCTAGCAAATGTTCGGACACACACTAACTGGTCAACGTCCCAAAGACTGACCAAAGCGTCTGCACTTCCAGTAGCAAAATACGATCCTGTGGGGTCAAACTCGATGCAAATACAATTAGCTGGGTGGGCATTTAAGACATACTGCAATTTTAAATCAGGATAGCTGAAAAAGTAAAAGAAAAACAATTCATCACATAAAAAGAAATTGAAAATAGTCTTTGATTTTTAATAACATCTCTTTTCTACACAAGCATGGAATGATAACATTCTGAGTTTTTGATATTGTTTACACCACATCTATAACAGAGAGAGCTGCTTGTTAATTAGGTATGTAACAATTGCTAAAACTACTAAAAGAAAGCAATATTAAAAAGCTTGACCGTCTGGAAATATTTTTATAAATTCGTGTTCTAACAAATTTCCTATAATTTAGATTTCATCATCATCATCATTGTTTAACGTTCTAAGAAAAAGAAAGAGGAGGAGGAAAAGAAGACAAAGCAGAAGATCTGTTCAATCAGGGCTAACCTGGGGCTAAACAACATTTTGCCAAGGCAAATATCCTTTAAATGATACCTAAGTATCCTGAAGACTGGAAACAGACACTGGACAATGTAGTCTATTATGTAAAAAGACAAGATGGTCATGGTTGGAACACCTTTGAAAAATGGTCAAAAGCTGAACTGTAGCTAAACAACAACAGCTTATTGACCGAGTCACCTATAACTTGCATCTTTAAAACTACCAGGGCAGATATTTAAAGAATAACAATGATTACCTAAGAATGTGGATGCTTCCTTGACCACTGGTTAAGAAGAATAAATCTCCTTCGTTGTTCCACGAGATTTCATTCACTTCAAACTTGAATTGCTCTTCAGCTCGAGAACGGTGTGTACGGGCATCGATAAATGTGACGAGATCCTCTTTGTTTCCAACGGCGATAGTGCTGCCATCTGGTGACCAGCAGATGTTTATATTCTCACCTGAAACATATTTGTATCATCTAAATAATCTGCTGTAATATTGAAAACAACGCAAAGATAACTACAGTGAAACCTTGGTTGACAAACGACTCCTATGAACAATTTTTCAAACGTAAAACCTCTCAGGTGATGAACAGCGTATTCAATAATGAGCATGCAGGCAGGTAACAGTGGTTCGCAACAAACTGGGAGTATCAGCAGGGGAGAGTTAGTTGCTTTTACTCAGTGCACATCCCTGCTTGAATTCACCATGCATTCTCTTGAATTTCCTAGCTTTTTATTTGCAAACAGCCTTCAAGAACAAACTAGATTCATGAACCAAGGTTCCATTGTATCTTACTTTATTTTCTTATTTAGGCATAGGTGTGGCTGTGTGATTAAGAAGCTTGCTTCCTAACCATGTGGTTTTGGGTTCGGCCCCACTGCTTGGCACCTTGAGCAAATGCCTACTACTATAGCCCTGAACTGGCCAAAGCCTTCTGAGTGGATCTGGTAGATGGAAACTAAAAGAAGCCCAACATATATGTGCATACGTGTGTGGGTGTGCTTGTGTGCATCCATGTAAACAAGCATCAGCATCATACATGTGATGCTGTTTGTTTCCAGTCACCCATGAAGAACATTTGGCCATGGGAAATATTATTCCCTTGTTTGGAAACAGGTAAAGGTTGGTGAGAGGAAGAGCATCCAGTTGCAGAAAATCCACCTCAATAAATTCTGCCTGACCCATGCCAGCATGATGACAAATTTAACAGCTGAGACTTTGATGTAAATATGAAAGTTGACTAAGAAACTTTTAAATCAAAATCAAACATTTTAAAGCTAAGTCATTACCATTATCATCATCATCATCATCATTATAATCGTCTGTTTTCATATCAGCATGGTTTATATTAGACTTATTGAAGCAGTCTTCTACAGCCAGATGCCCTTCCTGATGCCTCACAGGTAAACTACTTCATTCCACATCTTCACATGACAAAACCACTGAGCTGTTGCACTTGTTGGTTGTGCAGGATAAGCACCACCACCACCGCTGTCAAATAGTGTCAATGGAAAGACACAGACATATGCACATGTGTGTGTGTGCACCAGGCTTCCTTTAGCGTCTACTCAGCTTGGTCAAGCCAAATAAGCTTTAATAGAAGATGCTTACCCAGAATGCTAGGCAGTAAGATTGAACCAGAAACCACACGGTTGCAAAGTGAACTTCTAAACCAGACAGATACAAAATATGTCATGCTGCATTTGAGTGATATGATATGTTTATAAGCCTACCTCTGGTGTTGACGGTGGCAACAGATTTATTGATACGAGCATCCCAGATGCGAACTGTTTTATCTCCACTGGCTGTAACAAGATGGTCTGGATTGCTTGGATGCCAACACAACTGATCAACACTGTCTCCATGGCCACGGAATGTGAAGTCTTTATTCTAAAATAAATATAACACAGAAAATTTACTGTTTGTGAACATGCACATACAGACATATAAGGAGACAATCTCAGTCTCTCTCTCTCTCTCTCTTTATCTATCTCACACACACACACACACACACGTGGTTACTCTTTCCCTGTTTTGGAATCACATGATAGTTGTAAAAAGTGCATCACTGTCATTATATGTTGTTCATTTCCAATCTTCCACGAAAACATGTTTGGCCATGGGAAAGCCACTTAGAAAGCACCTGGTATACTGTGAGGTGGTTGGCATTAGGAAAGACATCCATGCCAAAAAACAGAATTGAGAACTGGTGCCACACTTCAGCTTGACAACTCCTGTCAAACTGTCTGACCCATGCCAGCATGGAAAACAGGCGTATGATGATAATGATAATCACATACAGATACGAACACACACACACACATACATACGTGGCTGTGTGGAAGCCCTATGGCGGAAGGGGGGGGTCTGTCCCCATCCTGCTCCTTGACTACTGGTGTTGGTTTGTCTTTACCCTCGTAACTTAGCGGTTCGGCAGAAGACTGTTATAGAATAAGTATCAGACTTTTAAAAAAAATTAAGAACTGGGGTCGATCTGTTCGACTGAAACCATTTATGCTGGTCGTGCCCCTGCATGGACGCAGCTCAATGCGTAAATTCCGTTGCATTGTCAATAAGCGCACCCACGAGTTATTTCCCTTTAATAAACGCCAGGAAAAGGTTTATCCAGGTTTTACACACACACACACACACACACACACACGCGCGTGTGTGTGTGTTTGTGGAATAAAAAAGGGTATTTCATAAATTATCTTCGAAATTTCTAATACTGAATCTAAAACTAGTTCAAATAGTCGCTTCATGTTGTCTGTAACGTTCCATAAATTCTAATTTGCAATTAAGCTAAAGACACGGTCCACCGAATTAAATTTGTATCAACCAAAAAGATTTCACGAAGTTCCCAGAGCCAAATTATTAGACAGACAAAATGCCACTAAGTATTTTGGTCCTGAAGTATTTGTTAACGATCCTACCAGAATATCAGACAAAATGCTTAGCGGTATTTCGTCTGTCTTTATATTTTTGAGTTCAAGTATCGGCGAGGTCGACTTTGTCTTTCATCTTTTCGGGAGTCAATGAAAAACCAGTCGAGCAGTGGTGGTCCCACACCAACAAATTACTGGCCTTGTGCCGATAGCAAAAATTTACCAAAACGACTACTATTACTACTGCTACTATTTTTATTTCGAATCACTATTATTCGGTGCCACACATTACAGGATTCAAATCATTCGAAGGTTGTTAAAATAACAATAACACACATCTAAGAAATATCTTTGTTGTCAGAGCCTTCACACATTATTAAGAAACATGAATATTGTTCCGGAGAAGCGATTCGATCTCAAGACCGACGCTTGAAACTAAAATACGGAATGGAAAGCGATACAGTCACGCAAAAAAATGTACACAGACTGTTAACTTCACTTAGACATTTATTATTTGGTGTCAGAAATTTCGTGGCACCAATTACAATTTGGTCACTGACAAAGTTTCATTGGATGGAAAGAAATAAACATGCAGCGATTTGACTCGTCAGCCGGTTCATATTCCTACTTAAAACCCTTACACTTCACTTGTGCTGTTTATATTTATGACAAAGCTATAACTACGATATGTTACCATTCTATTTCACTAAAAATAAACGTTTTTATGTCTTAGGTTAACCAGAAATAAATGTTAATAGTTTTGCAAGTGAAAAGGCGGCTGTACAAATGTCGTTTGCCATTGGGAAATAATTGTTTAAATTAGCAAGAATTGAGAAACATATTGAAGGACTTTTGTTGGAATATCTAATATAAACAATTTTTTGTGGAATAATTATCTGTATTGCCTCAAATTATTTCAATTTTTCGAATAAACTTGCCAAACCTGAAAGTGTATCCAACATGTGACGATGGAAGAACGAAATATTACTATTGTTTAAAGCCGGTTCTAACTTACCAAACGGTCTCTGTCCAAGCTGAATATACTAACAGTCTTATCAAATGATCCCGATGCTAACTTCCGACCATCACAACTCCAGGCCACTGAGTGAACTTTGGCAGAATGAGCCAAAATGTCTTTAATTTTGTCGCAGTTCTTAAATACATCTTGAAGGTTTTCAATGTAAGCCGCCATTTTGAGAACGAGGCTAACAACGTTCAACATCGAAGCCGGTTGCAACTTACACTAAACCATGTTCTACATCATAGCCAGTGTATAAAAATAAAAAAAAACACCCCCATCACCAACTTCGTTGATGAGGCTTAATAGTACTGAAACTCAGTAATCACGGAACAGCCAATCATTAGATGAACCCTTCCACTTCTGCATTTTATCATTAAATCAATTTTAATTAAATTTCAGAGTAGTCTCCCCTGACTTTTTTTTTTTATCCCAATTAAAGTTTGTGGTTTAATGATTTTGTTCCCATCACTAAAATTGTAATTTTAATAAATCAAAACTCTTATCTTACTACATGAAGAATGCTAGCATCTACTTTATTATTCAGTATATACAAATCACAGAACGTGTATGTATATTGACCAAGACATACATTTCCAAAATTTTCAATCAACTTCCACCAAACTTTACCCACACATTATTTATGTCCCCAGGATGGTCATGCACTATAACAGTTTACCCAGAGCTCCTGCGTAAATGGACAAACCAGAAAAAACGGTGGTTTACATGGGTTTTTCTCTAATTCCTTGTATATTCATAGTTTGTTGTATGTAGGGTCTTCTAACCTTTTTTTATGTAGATGGTTGTATATTGGCATCAGAGAAAATTTTTTTAGGGGTTTTCATATATTTGATTTATTCTTTATTTATATGTTCTAATTGTGTATTATTACTTGGTTAGGGAATATTATAAAAGTGAAAGGATTTTGTTTATTTATTTATTTATTTAGACTGTCCACCTGCAACGGTGATTGAATTGACTAGGAACACTGTACGTAATGAATATCCAACACCAAACAATCTTAATCTCCTTATTTAAATTGCATTAAACCTTGGCAAGCTTACCTTTACCTATTCTGAGTTACTTGAAAGGTGATGTTCCGTTCTCTCTCTTCTGTTTGTTGATACCTTTGTTTACCTACCAATGTGTTGTTTCACTTTAAGGATGCTTATTTACCCATCCATTATGATATTTTGAATGCAACATCTATTCAAAATAGTATTCGTGAACTGAAGTCAAACTCTTTAGGTCTTCATTTTTCATTACCTGAAGTCCATTTCAGAGTGGTCGTACACTGTAAGCACACATCAAATCCATTCCTTTAACTCTACTTTTTCAAGTAGGTATTATATTGCCATTTTTGAACATACCAATCATACTTCTCTCCAGAAAAATAGCTCTCTTTGCTGTTGAATAAAATAAACTTGCAGAGGGCAAGTTTAAAACGTCTTCCTTCAATTTCCTTACACCGTTTATGGGGTTGTTTCTGACAAGAAATTTCGCTTTCATGTAAAACATTCTGGGGTACACCCTTAAAAGGCTTCAGTGGAATGCATTGACCCCAGTCTGGTACTTATTCTGTTGGTCCTTTGGGCTGGACTGCTGCCATGGGGACATAAACAAACCAACACTGATTGTCAAGTAGTGGTGGGAAAAGACAACAGAAACACAAAGACGTACACGTATGCAGACATATGTGTGATGAGCTTCCTCATAGTTTTCCTGACCAAATTCATTCACAAGGCATTGGTTGATCCAGTGGTGTAGTAGCAGACACTTGCCCAAGGTGCCATGCAATGGGATTGAACCTGAAACCATATGGTTGCTAAGGAAGCCAGCCAGCCAGGCCTGCTCAAGTTTTTTTCCCTTGTTGCTTCTGTTTTGTGGTTTTGGGAATGGATCCCAAATTAGTAAGGCTGGTTTCTTGACCAGGAAACAGAAATCCTATGACCGTACTTACTCCAAACACCATTTCACTCAGCCTGCATCCATCAAAGGGAACCACAAACAACAACACCAGATGTCATCACTAATCTATTCGAGTCTACCAGGTTCACAACTGATTTTCATGTTCAATGCTCAGGTAATGGTCCAACATGAAAACAGTCACTACAGTCTGTAAATTGATTAGTGAATGGCATCAAGCTGTAGAAAGCAGGCCAAAACAGACAATGGAATCTGGTGCAGCTCTGGGCCTTGTCAGCTATTGTCAAACTGTCCGACCCATGCCAGCATGATGAGATTGCTAAGAAGTTAGATTTCCTGCATAAGTCTTTACAACAAGCTCTCAGTGATAAATTATTTCTCGTATCACTTTTGTTAGATTCAAAGTAGTTACCAAGTTTATCAAGTTTATTAAAGAAAAAAAATGAAACCCTTGAGATACAATGGAATTATTTAACCAATTTATTTGGCATGAAGTACCAAAGTAGATGTAACTAGGACCAGGATGAAAAGCTCATTAATCGTATCTTCCTGTTATCATTGGGAAGGTGTTGATAATGTGGATTTAATTTTAATTAAAACACCACAAACGATATCTCTTTTAACTCACTTCTGACTCATGGTCATTGACATTCTAACCGTGACCATATATCCTTGTATCAAAAATAGTGAATGTTCCAACTATATTATTCAAAATATTCTTTTGCTAAAGACAGTGCTGTGACTTGAGGGAGATCTGGCTGCTATTTTAGCAGAATGAATGAAGAATCATGTAGCAGTTTCTCTGAAGTCTTTCTTTTAAGATGAAATCTGAAACTTTATTTTTTAAATCCTACAACTGCAAACATTTGTTCATTTACTGGCTGAGGAATGGTTTCACTTTTACTATGTGTGTTTAGCCAATCACACATTTTGTCTGACCAAGAACTTTAGCCATTTAGAAATTGATAGTCTTCCAGTCACTTTTTGGTAATTTGAAAAGAAAACTACTGAAAGCCTCAGTCCCTTTGTCTTAACTCAGTTATTAACAACCATGGTAGACTGTCTCCTGATTTGGTTCTCTCTGTCTCTCCCAGCTGGATTTTAGCCATGCTCTAACATTAACAAATTTATATCAATTTAAACACAAAAACATCTGTTGTTTCTGCTCCTCTTTACACATTGACAAGTAATTATCTGCATGCCTGTGCTTGGCTTATCTCCCTTAGTGATCTCATAAGCTCTCCATATCCATAACTGCATTAGAAACACTAGCTTTCCATTTCAGGGCCAGAATGGGTGGAGTTTCGTATTTCCTTGATATGTGAGGTGATTGGGTCTTTGAGCTAAAGGTTTGGTAAGAGGCATTTAGGTTGCAAATGGATGGCATTTGGTTGTGGATGGTTATGGATAAAGACAATGTCATCATTGACAATGTAAAATGAGAAAATATATATTTTAAGTTCTATAACATATTATCCAATGAACTGTGTGAAACATGGAGGTAACAATGCACATCCTCACAACAACAAATTTGTTAACGTTGCTTTGATTGACTTCGTAAATTAAGATCAAATATATTCATATCAAATTCAGTCCAATCTCAAATTTGTATTCCCATCTATATCGTATGCAATTAATAATTGTATTAGTAAACCAACAAGAGCAGAAGAGCTCTATTTTTTGTTGGCATGCAGGGAATAAACAGGTAATGTATGTGTGTGTGTACATATAAATATATATATTAAAAGGTAATCTTTCCAGTTTTATATTTAAGAGATGAGGAATTATGTACATTTTTTACATTTGATGGATATTTGTCCTCATCTTGTTTGTTGTTAACACAACGTTTTGGCTGATACACCCTCCCGTCTTCATCAGGTGTCTTGGGGAAATTTCGAACCTGGGTTCTCATTCCTAAGGTATCTTTTGATGTTATTATTATTCAGGTCACTGCCTGGAATTGATCTTGGAATCTTGGGGTTAGTAGCCCGCGCCTTTAACCACTATGCCATATGCCTGTGGGCATAGTGGTTAAGAGCGCGGGCTACTAACCCCAACATTCAAAGATCGATTCCAGGCAGTGACCTGAATAATAATAATAATAATTACATCAAAAAATACCTTAGAAATGAGAACCCAGGTTTGAAATTTCCCCCAAGACACCTGATGAAAGCTGGAGGGTATATCAGCTGAAATATTGTGTTAACAACAAACAAGATGAGGACAAATATCCGTCAAATGTAAATAATGTAAATTGTGAAGGTAATCTTTGTATTCAACTTAATATGGATGACTTGTTAGAACACCAAATACTGCGTTATTACTCTTGAGAGACCCCCCCACCTCATATAGGTGCTTTTGCAACCATAATATACTACTAAGTATATTGCAAGTTTATAAGTCAATATTGTGTCTTCATTTTGTGTTAGCAGTGTGATATTCTCATTTCTAAGTTTATCTCTGTAGATTTCCCATAGAATTCAAAGCCAATACTGTAAGTTATGACATGTTGTAAACGAATACAAATAATAAGTACATACAAGTTGCCAGTAATGTGATCGATTTGTAGATTGGTTAATCCAATTGTGTTACACTGCTAAATTTGGTGAGTGTTTAGACAATGTGTACGTGGATAGTTAATGGGTTGGATGTAGCACTGATGACAGGACAATAACTCTTCCTCATGGTTGAAAGGGCCAGTCTGTTGCATGGTGACCCGTTTACAGTTGAGTGGACTGAATTAAAGTGTTTTGCTCACTGCTTGGTCCTGGAATCAAACCCATGATCACTACATCATGACTGTAACATCCTGAGCATTGGGCCATGCACCCTCATGTACATACATACATACATATATATATATATATATATATATATATATATATATGGGTTAGTAGACTTAGCGGTTGGAATAACCATCTATCTCCATTTTACTACTGGCATAAATTATCTATTTTAACCCTGGGCAAACATATGCAAGCATATTATGCTCAGATGATACAGGCAGTAACAAAAATAAACAAGAGTTTATCAGGAATCAAATTTAAATTAAGCAGAAAATGGAGAAATTCTTGATCAACAACAAAATTGACTAACATCGATTATTTTTTAATACAAACTTTATCCCATCTAACAGCCATTCCTGCTTCCAATGTCCTACAGCACTGCCAAAGCAAATTTCTTTTGGCAGTGCTGTGGGGCATTGGAAGCTGTTAGATGGGATAAAGTTTTGTATAAAAAATAATGATAACCCTCGTTATTTTCATACTGCTAATTATTACTCTTACAAGGTCATTGACTGTTCATTTTATGATTTATGCTTAAAACAAATATTTTTCTGGTGTTCCTGTAATTTATTTCATCTTTATTGTTCTGATTTCAGAGTGTCATTATGCCAACGATAACACCCACATAGTTCTTGAGTTTCGAGGTTGGTTCCAAAAGGCAAAGTGAGTTCAGAGACGGTTGATCAAAGAAGACACTTTGGGGGAAATTTCTGCTCATAAACCAACACCCTGAAGAATATTGTAGTCCATGATGTCTTCAAATTCAATTCAACTGATGATCTCCATCCTTGTTTTGGAGAAATGTAGTCATTGATCTTGGTGGCTGTGATGGGTGGTTCCTTGGTGGAATGGTTAACAGAAGGAATGAAATGCCAAATGTAACTGTGAAATAACAGTTTATTAAAAGATTTTAAAGTTTTCTATCCATGTTCTTTCTCTTTGTCAAAAGCTTGTAAACAAGAATGATTAGCAGCTAAAAATTATGATCAGATTGGTGCGGAAGAATATTAGCACAATCACTTTCCACACTTTCCAAAGTTTTAAAAAAGAGATGAAGGCTGAGTAAAAAATAATAAAGTTAGAAAAGAAGAAAAACAAAAACAATGACAAATAGATAAGTAAAAAAAAAAAACATACCAACACCTAAGTAAAAAAAGTAAAGCAGCAGAGAAAATAAGAGCAGACAAAAGAAAACATAAAAAAAAACAACGAAAACACAACAAAATAGCTGTAGTAAAAATTCATTGAAATGTTCTTGTATTTACAGAAAAAAGTAAAATAAATCAAAAACAAGAAAACAAACAAAAAAGAGAAAAAAGAAGCAACACATTTAAAAATATTAAAAAAAACTAAGAAAAAAATTAAATGAGATGAAGAGGAGGGGGAGGGAGGGAAGAGAAAAAATTGGATTCTTAAATAAATAAATAGCGATATCTCACATTGGCACAGAGGGCCACAGGAATTTGTAAGGGGTCAGATAGGGGTGGGGGAGGAAAGTGGGCTTCAACTTGATTGATATAAAAAAAAAGACTCCTGGTCTCTCTCTCTCTCTCATGTAACTGGGATATTCCATCAATCTCTCTTTGTCTTTCTTTTTCCATTGAGAGAGAGAGAGAGAGAGAGAGAGAGAGAGAGAGAGAAACGGAGACCGTGGTGGTGGTGGTGGTGGTGGGGTGATGTGGAAGTCAAAGTCAGCCTTTGTTCCAATGGGATCTGTATTTTCGCATAAATAAATATATGTTATTATTATTATTATTATTATTATTATTATTATTATTATTTAGGTGGAGAACGGCCAGAATCCTTAGCTCGTCAAACAAAAATGCTTAGTGGCATGTTCTGAGTTCAAATCCTGCTGAGTTGGACTTTACCTTTCGTCCTTTCTGGGGCAATAAAATAACTCCCAAGGGAACAGTCGGTTTGGGTGGGGGGGGGTCAATGTCTGCTGGCCAAGGGCCATAATTTGAAACCATTATTACTTTCATAATTAATATGTTTTCACATTTTGGCATGGAACCAGCCATTTTAGCGGAAAGGAGAAGTCGATCACATTGACCCCAGTGTATAACTGGTACTGATTTCATCGACCCTGAAAGAATAAAAGGTAAAACCGACCTCGGTGGAATCTGAACCTGGGATGTGAAGCTGGAAGAAATGCTGCTAAGCATTTTGTCCAGCATGCCAATGGTTCCGCAAGTTTACCATCTTTAAAAATATCAATAATTTCCTTGCAAAAATATAATATAAAAAATAAAGGAAAAAACAAAAAGGGAGAGAGAGAGAGAGAGAGAGAGATGGAAGGCAAAGTTGAACTTACTTTCAAAGGGATCTGAATTTTTGCATAAATAAATAAATGCTAATTATCATTATTATTATTATTATTATTTCTTCGAAACAAATATTAAAAAAAAAAAAACACAAAAGTTAAACGTAACAAAAAAATAAAGTAATATACACCATCGATGAGTTTTGTTGTGGTTTGTCGAGAGGAAAAAAAAAACACACAAAAAAAATACAAACATTTCATGTCTCCATCATCATTGTCATCATCATCAATATTATCATCAGCAGTAGCAAAGAAGGGGTGGTGTTTTTTTGTTATTCATTTTTTGGGGTTGTTTCTTCTTCTTCTTCCAGAGATTTTCAGAGTTGGTCGAAATTGGCCAGAAAAAGTTTAAGGTTTCTTTTCTTTGTTTTTTTCTTCTTTTTAAAAGATAAAAAGTTATCACAGTTTTTTTTTTCTTTTTTTTAGACAGAAATGAGAAACATTTTTCTAGAAGCCGAGGGAAAAGATTGATCGCTGAGATTTGGGAAGGGTGGAGGTTGTGGTGGCACAGAGTGGATGGGTAGTGTGGGGGACAGAGTGGGGGTGGTGGGGAGAGCTATAAGAAAAATAAAGTTTCCAAAAATAAAAAACACAAAAAAAAATAAATAAAAGATTAAAATGAAAATTAAAAAACAAAAAAACAAGAGCCAAGTGGTGAAAAAAAAAGATTCCAAAACATGACTAGAATATAATTGAGAAATAAATCCAAACAAAAAAAAAATGGATGGGGAAGAGGGTGGGAAGGAAGGTGGAGGAGCAGGGGACTCTGGGACATTTTGCTTATAATAATAGTAACAGTAGTAGTAGTAGTAGAAGTAGTAGTATTAATAATAATCAGAGTAGTATTTATTATTTGCATTTGGGGGAGAAAAAAAAAGAAGAGAAGAGTTAATTTAAATAAAAAAAAAAAAGAAATTAGCGACTGCACAAGGAAGCACGTACAAACCACAGAATGAAGCAGTCACTATTTAGCAATTGAAGGTTC